>NW_026988494.1:1800000-2050000 GCF_030222135.1 Aotus nancymaae
TTGGAAAAATTATTCTACTTTCCTCCATTGCTGGCTCTACCCTGGAAGTTTCTATGGCCATTGTCCTGGAGGAAAAGGCAGGACAAAGGAAGAGGAGGGAACCCAGAACACGGTGAGGATGGGAGGAGCTGGATGGGCTATATCATAGCCAGTCGCTTCTCCTGTTCACCTGCTATGTGCGCGCCAGGCTTTGATCTCGGTGTCTCCCAGACACAAGATCTAATCTTCTGCACCACTTTCCAAGGTAAATCATGATTGCTCTCATACAGGTGGAGGAGCAGACTGAGAGGAGTCAGTTACCTGCCAAAGGGAGTGAGGGGTGGGGTCGGGATCCAGCCTGGGTCTACGTGATTTCCAGGCTTGTTATCTTTCCACCACACCTAGTTGCCAGGCAGATTTATTAGGTCTGCAAAGCTCATCAGAAATGCATTCACCTACTCCCTCCACTCCCTCTTTCTCTGGGGCAAACATGAGAAGTGGGGTGAAAAGGGTTGGAAAAGAGAGGACGGAAATCCAGGCATCTGAATCCGGGTTCTGCTCCTCTATTGCTGTTCGACTTTGGGCAAGTCACAGCCACTCGCTGGGGCCTCAGTTTCCATATCTGTACCCTGAGATAGACTGAGAGGTGCCTTTCGGCCCTGTGATTCTCAGAGCTTTTCTGTGAATAGCCTGTGGTGGCCAATATGTTCTTCTCCTCTCTGTCTGGCTGCTGGATGGGAGGGAGAGAGAGAGAGAGAAAGGGAGGCAGCTGGGAGGCGGGGGTCAATCAATTCTGAGCCGAGACCGAAGCCTAAGAGATAGGGTGTGGCGTGCTGAAAGATGATGGCTGGCAAAAATCATTAGAAGCATCTTTCAACAATCTATATGCCGTTATCGATCTTGTTATAGATCACCTTCTTCCATTCCTCCCCCTACCTTCTTTTCCCCCCAAGATCTTCTGGATCAATACAGCAAGTGCATTGAGACTGTAGCAACACATTTAAAACCTTATAAAAGGTTATTTAGTTGCTAACAGTGCAGTGGTTTCTGCAAAGCCTGCCAAAAGGTTACAGCTTTTTGGAGATCATAAATTACAGACGACAGGAAAAAAGTAAGTGCGGTTTTCTTTATTGTCTTGATGATGGATGGACTCCTGAACAAGGCAGAAAATACATCATATCACCTTTAATGGGCGTGCATTTCTGCAGCCATAACTCACAATTTTAAAATAGAAAATGGTGAAATATGGCGTTGTATATTCCACTTGTGACATATTTATGAGTCCTTGCCTTCTTATAAATACAGTGATTGCTATTTCAAAGCACCATGTCAGGTATGAGCTGAGCACAAACAGCTGGCGAGGCTGAAAAATTATAGCCAGAGTGGACGTTTTCAAAAACTCTCTCTTGCAGCAGTAAATTTACAGTGTTTGCACTAACTGTTATTAAAACCAAATCCATATCTTGGCAACAGGAATCCATTGCTCAGTAACAGCTGGAGTGACAGTGTGCCCTGACAGCTGGGGTGAGCTGTAAACTTGGCTACGGTGCACATCACCCAGAGAAGGTCACGGGCCTCAGACTGAGACCAGGGGGCTCCCGGGTCCGGAGGCCAGGCCAGCGGCCCTGCTGGACATGCGTCTGTTTCCTGTCTGACCCTGGGGCTAGGCACACTGCTGCTTCCAGCTCCTTCTCCGGCCTGGGAAGGATACTTCCCTGACAGTTTTCTGTCGGGGCCTTTGAGCCATTCAGCCCTGCCCCCTCTGAGTTCCCTCCCTCCAGCCTATGAGTCATTCCAGTGTCTGGAGAAGGAGGCAATGCCGCTGAAAACAGGGACAGACCATGTGGGTACAGCCCAGAAAGGAAAGACAAAGAACAGAGTTCAGCAGGGCGGGTGTGGATTGAAGAGGTGGGGAGAGCCCCATCGGGCTTTGGGTTGAAAAAAAAAAGGCAGGACAAAAAATGCCACATTATTATCTATGTAGTAATAGTACTGTTCAATCCCACCAAAATTTGTCAAGCCCCTATTATAAGCTAGGCATAATTTTAAAGGTTGGAAATACAAAACCGAATTATAGGCACTGTTTTCACTCTCAAGGAGCTTACGGTCTACAGATGGTCTGAAACTCAGCTAGTAATACCGTGTCTTGCCTATTTTTGTATTTTATGCTTTTTAAATAATTTCCTTATTTGGTTTTTTATTTTATTTTTTTGAGATGGAGTCTCTATCATCCAGGCTGTAGGGTAGTGGCACAATCTCAGCTCACTGCAACCTCTGCCTTCCAGGTTCAAGCGATTCTTCTACCTCAGCCTCCCGAGTAGTTGGGATTACAGGTGTGCGCCACCATGCTGGCCTAAGTTTTGTATTATTAGTAGAGACGGGGTTTCACCATGTTGGCCAGGCTGGTCTCAAACTCCTGACCTCAAGTGATCTGCCCGCCTCGGCCTCCCAAAGTGCTGGGATTACAGGAGTGAGCCACTGTGTCTGGCCTGTTTGGTATTTTATTTGGATATTTCAGCACCCACATAAAATACACAGCAGCACGGATGAAACTTCAGATATTACGTTAAATGAAAAAAGTCTAATACAAAAGAATATATACTCTGGGACTCAACTTATCTGAAATCTAAATGAAGAGGCAAAGCAAATCCATGGGGGAAGAAGTCAGAAGAGTGTTTGCCACTGGGTGATGGGGGGTATAAGTGAGAGGAGACTCGAGGGAGTCCTGCAGTGCTGGGAATGGCTCTCTATATATCTTGGTTTGCATGGCGGGGGCACAGGGTACACATAAGAAAAAACGATCGCTCTGAAAATGTAAGATCGATACTCTTCACACATTTTCTATTTGTTATGCCTCAACTCCGTTCGTCCCCACCTCACTCCAAGTCAGACACAGAGGATGGGCATTGGCAGGTAGGGAAACTGAGGCATAGCTTGCCCTAGATATATGGTTGGTTTCAGAGGAGCTCTGATTTCACTCTGGAGCCAACACTTACTTCAGTGACATTCTCACTTAATGGGTGGCTTCTGAGAGGAAGCCTGCCCACCATAAGTGGTCCTCTTGCTCTGATACGGTATTTTTCAGATTCTTTCTGGTGGCATAAACATCCCTCTGTCTTACAAACACACTGTCCCACAGAACCCGGATGAAGGAACAGAGAGGATCCGCTCTACCTGACATGGTTGAGTGCAGGGACCACTCCTCCTGACACCAGAGTGGTCCTCTGCCTCTACTGTGAACCCAAGGTCTCTGGAGAGTGAGGCTTGGAGACCAACAATACAGTGATTTTCAGCTTTAACTTTGCAGTCTACTCAGGACATTCCCATTCATATCAAGGTGGCTCACACCTGTAATCCTAGCACCTTTGGGAGGCCAAGGCAGGAGGATTGCTTGAGCTCAGGAGTTCGAAACCAGCCTGGGCCCACCTCTAATAAAAATAAAAATAATTAGCCAGGTATGGTGGAGGACACCTGTCGTTCCAGCTACTTGGGAGGCTGAGGCAGGAGGATTGCTTGAGCCCAGGAGTTGGAGGCTGTAGTGAGCTATGATCGTGCACTGCACTCTAGCCTGGGTAACAGAGCAAAGGCCTGTATCAAAAAAATTTTAAAAAATTTACACAAAAATTTGGAACTAATGATATGTACTCATTCATTCATTCTTTCAAAATTGGTTGAGATCCTTCTACTGGCTGAAAAGAGGTATTTTCTGGAACCACACAGAAGGCTGGGGATTAAAGTGGCAACAATGAGGTCCCTGTTTTTGGGGAATTTGCAGATTAATGAGGGGTCCAAGCAAGGACAGATGGTTCCACTGTGGCATGGTAGAAGAGGACACCACGGAGCAGGTGATGTTGATGTTGGATCTTGGACAAGTACAAGTTTACCAGGAAGAGTAGTTCTAGGGAAGGGACAGGATGAGTAGAGTTCAGCATGCCAGGAGCTTGGTTTGCAAGGGAGGAATGGCCAGGCATAAGATGGAAAAGGTTGTGCAAAGACATATTTCGGAAGACGTTAAATGTTACCCCAAGGAGTTAGGCTTTATCCTGTCAGTGAAAAGAAGGCATTGAAAGTTTTGTCCAGGGGCTGGACATAGTTAGTTCTGTGTTGAGGGCTGGACATAGTGAGGTCTGTGTTGGAGCCAGCTGCCTTTGGCAGTGCACTGAAGCAGTGAGGGGAGACTGATGTCAGGGGACAGCAAGTCCACGATGAGCTGAGTGGGAGGTGCAGAGGGTCATGTTGATCACGGTAGCGACTGCACGCTCTGAGAGTGTGTGATTCACACCCAGATAATGACCAAATAACCATTCTTCAAAAAGGTTGAGAATAATTTAGAGGTCCAATTTAATGTTCCCACCAAATATATTTTTTTCAGGGGTAGAATGCGTGTGTGTGTGTGTGTGTGTGTGTGTGTGTGTGTGTGTGTGTGTGATTTTAATAAAAAATCTGTTTAAAATCATTAAATACATCTTTGATTTATTTTTATTTGTATATATTCACGGGGTGCAGGTGCAATGTGCTACATTCATGTATTGCACTGTGGTGAAGTCAGGGCCTTCAGTGCATCTGTCACTGGAGCAATGCACAGGGTACCCACCAAGCAACCTCCCATTGTCCACCCTCTCCCACCCCTTGGAGTCCAGATTGCCCATCATTCCACACTCTGCTTCCATGTGTACACATTATTTAGCTCATTTATTAAGCGAGAACATGCAGTCTTTGCCTTTGGCTAAGTTGTTTCACTTAAGATAATGGTCTTCAGTTCCATCCAAGTTGCTGCAAATAGTACGGCTGAATAGTATTTTTTATGACTGAATAGTATTCCATGGTATGCATTGATAGACCACATTTTTTAAAATCCAGTCTTCCATTGATGGACACTTAGGTTGATTCCGTTTCTTTGCTATTACGAATAGTGCTGTTTTAAACATACAAGTGCAGGTATCCTTTTGATATAACGAAAATACATGCTTCTTGTAAAAAAACAATAATATAGACAAGAATAAGTTAGAGACGCACGGAAAGCCTGCCTTGGCCTTGCTACTTGGCCCAAATCTGCTATTTGGCTTCAGCTCCGGACTTAGCCTGCAGAAGGTTGTACAGTTGATGGCGACTTCAATGTCATTTCTTGCATCCCTGAACCTGTGTGTGATTGCCTTGTATCTAATTATCATAATCACAGCTGTGATATGAACAAGGCATGGCACTCAGACTTATTAATAGCAAACCATTCATTCTGAAATAAAGGCAAATCCTCTAGGTGTAACTTGGAGTGGGAAATCTCTTCTGTGCTTTATATTCCATCAAATTCCATCAATCAGTTGAAGTTAAAATGTGCATTTATAATTATTGCAAGACTAAAGCGCTGCAATAACTGAGAGTGAATGTCGTTACTTTTACGTACAGGAATTATCATGAACTTTCTTTATTTCTTTTCTTTTTTTTTTTTTTTGAGACGGAATCTCTCTCTGTCACCCAGGGTGGGGTGCAGTGGTGTGATCTCGGCTCACTGCAACCTCTGCCTCCCAGGTTCAAGTGATGGTCCTGTCTCAGCTTCCCCAGTAGCTGGGATTACAGGCGCACACTGCCACGCCTGGCTATTTTTTTGTATTTTTAATAGAGATGAGGTTTCACTGTGTTCCCCAGGCTGGTCTCAAACTCCTGAGCTCAGGCAGTCCACCCGCCTCGGCCTCCCAAAGTGCTAGGATTACAGGCGTGAGCCACCATGCCCGGCCATGAACTTTCAAATAGTTACATAAATACAGGAATAGTCGGCACACTATAGGAGTCGTAGGGGAGAAATGCTAGCTGGACAGCTTTAGGGAAAGCATTATATCCTTGTATCCTATTTGGGAGCCAAAAATATTATAAAATCCTAAAAAATAAAATAAAAAGTAGATTAGCCGATGTTATTAAATCTCATTTTTATAGAATTATTTGTTGTGGCAACATGCATGACATTAAATAAAACAACCTTTCAGAACTGTTTTTCATTTTTACATATTTAATTCTCTTGCGGCCAGAAATCTTTCAAGAAAAAGTCTCATCTGAAAATCTTTCACATCTTGAGAGGATGAGTAAAAGACAGAATGTCAACTTTGCCACCTTAAAATTTCAAAAAGAGGAAACATTCCAAAATTGCATGCAACATCCAGGATAAATGATCCTAGATCCAGACATAAAAGAGAATATAAAAATGAAGAAAAAAGATGCTGTCAGAGAAAAATGAGACTTCCCTCTGTACACCTTGCTCCTCACCCACGTGGGTAGAAGTGATTAACCCTCAGTCACTCAAATGGGCAGCAGAAAGACCTCGGATAATCCCTTTAAGCTGGTGGCCCAGGAAAACTGTTTCCACACCCTATATCAACCGTTAAAATTTTACAATAGCTTTAATTCAAAATTGTAATAAGAAAATTTGTATTTAAGATTACGCATAGGCACTGGGCATAGTGGCTCGTGCCTGTAATCCAGCACTTTGGGAGGCCGAGACAAGTGGATCACGAGGTCAGGAGTTCGAGATCAGCCTGGCCAACATGGTAAAACCCTATCATTACTAAAAATACAAAAATTAGCCAGGTGTGGTGGCACATGCCTGTTTCCCAGTTACTTGGGAGGTTGAGACAGGAGAATTGCTTGAACCCGGGAGGCAGAGGTTGCAGTGAACCAAGATTGCACCACTGCACTCTAGTCTGGATGACAGAGCAAGACTCCCTCTCAAAGAAAACAAACAAACAAACAAACATATATATATATATATATATAGGCTTTGGCCTCCTCTTCAGCTGAGTTTTAACACTTGGCCATTTGGCATTCAGCTAGAATGTACCTGTAACTATAATGTACCTCTAAATATAAATTGAAAATCTTTTCGTCCCCCAATTCCTGGTGTCTTCTCCAGAGAAAACCACTGATGCTCAAGGGTCTTGTGTATACTCTTTTAGACTTCTGAAATGTTTCTATAAAATATTTGTATTTGTTCTTGCAGCAATGGGATCATACCATATACTGTCCAGTAATTTGTTGTTTACCATTAAAGTACAGATAATTTAACTCAAACATCTTTCCATGAGACTATGTGTAGCTCTAGCTTATGTTTTGTAACGACTTGCATATATTCTTTTTTTTTTCTTTTTAGGAGTTTTGCTCTTGTTGCCCAGGCTGGAGTGCAATGGCGCAATCTCAGCTCACCGCAATCTCTGCCTCCCAGATTAAAGTGATTATCCTGTCTCAGCCTCCCAAGTAGCTGAGCTGGGATTACAGGCATGCACCACCATGCCAGGCTAATTTTGTATTTTAGTAGAGATGGGGTTTCTCCATGTTGGCCAGGCTGGTCTTGAACTCCTGACTTCAAGTGATCCACCTGCCTTGGCCTCCCAAAGTGCTGAGATTATAGACATGAGTCACTGTGCTGGCCAATTTAGGCTATTTCTAATTTTTATCCATTGTAAAGAATGCTGCAATAAGAATTTTATACAGTTTAGTAAGTACTAATTATTTCCTTTATATATATGTATGCACACACACACACACTTTTTGGTATATCTTGCCATATTGTCTTTTGAAATATTGTATCAATTAATATTCCCACCCACAGTGTATATAAAGAAGTTTGTTTCCCTCACCAATATTGATTATCATCTGCCTTTTGAATCTTTGCCAATGTTTTGTGAAAATAATCCCTTGATATTTTAATATACATCTTTTATTACCAGTGAGGTCGGACATCTTTCTATATGTCATCGTGTTGATATGTTTTAATCTCAGAGGGAGTGGTGACATCCTAAGTGAAGGAGGAAACACACACGGGTGTGATGCACTTGTTTTAGGTGGTTCCACATAGAACATGTGATGAGTGCTTGACATTCGCTGCAGCTTCGGGTCACTTTCACTTCCTCCTTTCAGTTAATTCCCATAATCACTCTGTGAAGGCTTTATTGTTATTCTTAACATTTCAAATGTGAGAAAATGGGGCTCAGAAACATCAGCTGATTGACCTAAGATCTCATGGGTGAAACAAGTTGATCTGGGGCTTGAGGCTCAATTTTCTAAATCCCAGTCTTCATTCCACTTTACCACATTGTGTTTGCTACTGAAAAATTTAAATCCAGTGTCTTGGACAAAAATTTCTCAAATAGAAAAAAATCACTATACTTACAGAGCACGGCCCCGCAAGCCCATTATCTCATTGAATCCTCATTATGAATCTATGAGGGAAGAGAAAATTATCAGCCACACATATAGGATTTTAACCTTGGAAGGCTAACCAGAATCCATGCTTGTAACCACTGTGCCCCACAGCTTCCATGCCAACTAGCACAGTGCCCGCCCATGTATGCTAAGGAGTCCCCCAGACTGCAGAGCATCGCTTGAGAATGTGAAAGTAATTCAAGGCTGACAAGATGAAATCAGGCTGAGAACGAAGGCTGAGGGATGGGAGCTATACTGTTGCTTCAGCAAGGACACTATTGGCATTTTGGGCAGGACGATTCTTTGTGCAGATGATCTCCTATATCGCTGGAGGCTTAGCATCCTGGTAGCATCTCCCAGGTCCTCTGACAACACAAACCCCACTCCCTGAATCTCCAAATGCTCCATGAGGAAGAGTTACCTCCCTGGTTGAAAACCACTGTGCAAAGGGACCCTTCTTTGATTATGGTATATATTTATATCTTGACTGATGTGATTCTGTTGTGTCTGGTATGGTTGGGCTGTTCAGGCCAACCCTCTTCCAGAGGGACTAGGATTTGCAGAATGTTCTGCAAAGGTAATGTGGTATTTCTGGGCCTTCCTTTGAGGCTGATCCTTAGTAACCCTCCGAGCGTGTAGTGTAGCCTCTGTCTGCAGTCAATAAATGTCAATACTTGCTCTTGATGGATGTCTGGGTATCTGCTGTTCTGTGCTGGGCTGTAGCCCATGGCAATCACTTTTCCAGACCCAGATATTTTTCTTCCTTTTGATTGCAAAGGCAGCAGCAGGCAGGGGAATCACTCATCCACAGTCCCATTGCTATAGGGAAAGGCTTTGGAAGCGTTGGAACTCAAGCTCTGTGTACTGGCTTCTTTGAAAGCCAGCTGGGCCCAGTCCTCCTGGCCATAAGAGCAGTCCCCGCCCGGTTCAGCTGGGCCCTTTATGCCAAACCTGTGGCATGCCCAGGGCTATGTGTAAGCTCATGCCATGTGCAGGAAGAGTGGGGCCTCTGGGGTGCAATCTGCAGAACTTCAGGAAACTTGGGGAGGAAAAGGCAATGAGTGGCTACTTGGGGTCTGGCTTCTGGCCCCAAGCTGCCTCCAGCTGGCTGACCATGCCCACCAAAGTGGCTCTGTGGGCATACTTTTTATGGTAGTGGCAGTAGTGCAATATTTAAACCATTGCTTATTTTCAATTTGCCCAGTAAAGAGTTTGTAATGGGGGAAATCAGAATATATGTGCAGAGGAAGAGAATCCTGAAAAAGGAAATTCTTTATAGCAGCTACATTTTTTTTTTTTTTGAGATGCAGTCTCACTCTGTTGCCCAGGCTGGAGTGCAGTGGTGCAATCCTGTCTCACTGCAACCTCCACCTCCTAGGTTCAAGCGATTCTTCTGCCTCAGCCTCCTGAGTAGCTGGGATTAGAGACATGCACCACCATGCCCGGCTAACTTTTGTATTTTTGGTAGAGATGGGGTTTCACCATGTTGGTCAGGCTGGTCTCGAACTCCTGATCTTGTGATCTGCCTGCCTTGGCCTCCCAAAGTGCTGGGATTACAGACGTGAGCCACTGCGCCGGCTGCAACTACATTTTTAGCATAAGGGAGAGTGGTCTTTCTGAGTTCTCCTTCCTCATTTGTGTAGAAGGAGGAGGTCTCCTTTATCCCTGTCATTGTTTGCAGCTAGGCTATGAACAAGAAAGCTCATAGTTGAAAAGCAATTTTTGTTTTCTCTTTTTGAGTCAAAGTCTCGCTCTGTGGCCCAGGCTGGAGTCAATGGTGCAATCTTGGTTCACTGCAATCTCTATCTCCCGGGTGCAAGCAATTCTCCCACCTCAGCCTCCGAAGTAGCTGGGATTACAGGTGCCCACCACCACACCTGGCTAATTTTTGTATTTTTTTTTTAGTAGAGATGGGGTTTCACTCTGTTGGCCAGGCTGGTCTTGAACTCCTAACCTTAAGCAATCCACCCACCTCAGCCTCCAAGAGTGTTGGGATTACAGGTGCCATTTGTTTTAAAGGTGATGCATGCACCACATGTTGTAAAGACTGTGTAGGCCCCCAGCTTCCATGGTGGGCTTTTACCCCTAGGAGGATGGGTGGTGATGGGACGTGCTGAGGCCCCTCAGTGGGCTCCAGGTGGTTTTGCTCCTCCCTGGGAGGCAGGTAACAGGGCTCTGAGGTGTTCTGAGGGGGAAGTGGGCGGTTCCTGGGGCCTTCCCATCCCTTTCCAGCATCTGCTGCTGTGTGTGCTCACTGCCCTTCCTCTGACACCCACCTTCCCACAGATGTGCTCTGTGGCTTCCTGGGAGTCAGCTAAGGAGCACAGGTGGGACCTTTGTTATTAGGTTGATGCAAATGTAATTGCGGTTTTTGCCATAAAGTAATGTAATGTAAAGTAAAAAAAAAAAAATTACTTTATGGCAAAAACCGCAATTACATTTGCACCAACCTAATTGCAGCTATTGGCACTATTAGGGCAGCACTTGCATCTACAAAGAGAAATAGCAAAGGATGTTAAGGATGCATCCTTTATGCGGATTCCACTTGCTCATCACTGACTTTGTACCTTTGTCTTAATGTAGACCTGGGCCACAACCCAACTGGGTCAGCACCCTGGAGTGGTTAAGCCTTGCAGACTCATGGCTGATGGGAGGATTCTTTCTTTCTTTCTGTTTCTTTCTTTCTTCCTTCTTTCCTTTTCTCTCTCTCTCTCTCTTTCTTTCTTTCTTTCACTGTATTCAAATAGTTTCTTTGTTTACTTCTTAAATTTTTTTTTTATTTCCATAAGTTATTGGGGAACAGGGGTATTTGGTTACATGAGTAAGTTCTTCAGTGGTGATTTGTGAGATTTTGGTGCACCCATCACCCAAGCGGTATACATTTATATGGTATATATTTATATCTTGACTGATGTGATTCTGTTTTGTCTGGTATGGTTGGGCTGTTCAGGCCAACCCTCTTCCAGAGGGAACCTAATTTGTAGTGTTTTATCCCTCACCCCTTTCCCACTCCTTCTCCCTGAGTCCCCAAAGACTATTGTGTCATTATGCCTTTGCGGCCTCATAGCTTAGCTCCCACTTGTGAGTGAGAACATACGACGTTTAGTTTTCCATTCCTGAGTTACTTCACTTAGAATAATAGTCTCAAATCTCATCCAGGTCACTGCGAATGCCATTAATCCATTTGAGGAGGATACTTTCTATGAGTGCAATATGTTACAAACCCATGGTAAAATCCAGACATTCAGCATGGAACCAGCAGACTCCTGGGCTAACATAACTGTTTAGCTCAAGAGCCTGGCTAGCTAACAGTTGTGTTTCTTAGAATCTTATTTGTCTCTGACTCTAAAGCTCCTTGAGAAGTAGTGATGACAAATTTCAGGTGTCCCCAGCGAGCTGGGTGTGGTTTGTAATGTGATGTACTGGAAAGGGCTTAGAATTTCGGTTCAACCCACCAGGGCCTAATGATATGAGGCCACCACCAGTAACTCTGCAAATTGCCTGAGTTTTGATTTCCTTGCCTCTAAAAGGGGGATAATATCTTACCTGAAACGATTGCCTGGAAGATCAATGGAGAAATGTAAGAAGATTTGGAGCCTGTAAAGTACTTTCCAGTGTTGTCTTTATTATTCTCTGCTCTTAGAAGCTGAACTTTAAAGTCCCTTTCAACTTTAAAATTCTGTGATGTTAGACTCTTCCTAGGACACATCTCTTTATTCTTCCTTCCCACGAGACACCCACAGTCTCAAGAGGGACATCAAGTCCAAGTGCAATCCAGTGGGATGACTCTGACCTCTTAATTTAGTAAAGTTTGGTAGTTGTTTCTTTCTTTTTTTTTTTAAGTTGAACCAAATAGATCCTTAAAGCAACAATGGGTCTGTGAAGAGCAACGCAACTTCCTTGCCAAGGCTATATTATCAGACATGAGGTCAGCATTGCAGCAGCTGTCTGGAAAGGCTGCTGGTGGTGGCGGGGGCACCTTGGTTTGGTGCCTTCTTGATGAGGTGTTTCTGCAAGAATGACTTATATATGCAAGGCGAAAGAGTGTTGAGTTTGGATAATGCCCACTAGAGAGCTGTCATTACATCAAGTTTAGTTCATGGCTTAAAAAAATGTCTTGAATATTATTTTTTTTTCTGTGAGATGGAGGCATAGTTGATTAGTCTTGCCAGGAATGAGAGTTAAGGGTGAGGCTTTAATATATAAATGGAAGCAACAGTATAGTAGAAAGAGAACTGGTCTTGGAGTCTTAAAACATGAGTTGAGACTGGTCTACCCTTAACTAACCTGGATGACTTTGGGGAAGTCACTTAACCTCTCTGGTCCACAGGAGTTATACATGTACATGGAATTTAATAATGTTTGGGGATAGTTATATGTATTACATGGTATAGTAATTACCTTTGCAAAAAAAAGAACATTTATAAATTGATATATAATATACATCTGGAAAACAGCCTTACATCTCAGTGAATAATCACAAAATGAACACACTTCTTTTTTTTCAACTTGAAAATAAATATATTCACAATCTGTAGTTATAGTCTCATTGAGACCCCAACGTCCTTGGGAGTGCCCAAGAAACTCAAAAGAGTCTTTAAAATGTCTCCGTGTCATAGTATCTGCACCGTGAACATAGTATACTCTAAAAAGAAAGAAATTCTTTAACCAGTGTTCTCCAAATCTCCACATGGACTTGCTTATTTTTCTGGATCATTCTTTTTCATTCTTCTTACCCTACCCTCAAAGTTCTGAACAAAATACACTCCTGGATGGGCACGGTCATTCACACCTGTAATTCCAGCACTTTGGGAGGCCGAGATGGGATGATAACTTGAGGGTCAGGAGTTCAAGACCAGCCTGGCTAAACATGGTAAAACCCCATCTCTACTAAAAATATAAAAATTAGTCAGGCGTGGTGGTGCCTGCCTGTAATCCCATGTAACTGCCACCAAGATCAAGAATTGTGACATCACCAGAACCCCAGAATAACTTCTCTCTGCCCCCTGGCTCCAAATGAAGACAAACCTATGTCCTAACACCATAGATTAGTTTTACCTGTTTTTGAACTTTACATAAACGAAACTATTCAGTGTGTACTTTTTTGTGTCTGGCATGTCTCACTTGTGAGATTCATCCATGGTTGTACTTAGTAGCAGTCCATTTATTTATTCTCATTGCTATACAGTGTCCCATGGTATGATTAGACTCCAATATCTCGGTTCTGTTTTTTTCTTTTTGAGATACAGTCTTGCTGTGTTGCCCAGGTTGAAGTGCAGTGGCACGATCTTGGCTCACTGCAACCTCTGCCTCCTGGGTTCAGGTGATTCTCCTGCCTCAGCCTCCTGAGTAGCTGGGATTATAGGTGCCTGCCACCACACCTGGCTAATTTTTGTATTTTTAGTAGAGACAGGGTTTCACCATGTTGACGAGACTGGTCTTGAACTCCTGGCCTCAGGTGATCTGCCCACCTCGGCCTCCCAAAGTGTTGGGATTACAGGTGTGAGCCACTGCACCCGGCTCATTCCACTTTTGATGGACATTTGGGTTGTTTTCTAGTTGCAACACAATGCTTGTTTATGTTGCAGGCATTTTTGTTTGTTTGGCATATGCCTAAGAATGGAATTGCTGATTCCTAAGGTATATGTCCAGTTCAGCTTTGATACATACTGCCAGATAGGTTTGCAAAATGGGTGTATCAATTTACACCTCCAGGCAGCAACACGCTTCTGTTACCTTCCCTCTTCCCCAAGAGTTGATATTGGCAGTCTTTTTGATTTTGCCATTCTGATGATGTATAGCGGTATTTCATTTTGTTTTCTCTTTACATTTTCCCAATAGCTACTATAGTTAAGCACATTTTCATACACTTACAAGCCACTTAAATATCCTCTTTTGTCCAGTCCCCATTCAAGTCTTTTGTCCACTTTTTGGTACATTTATTTTCAAAAGAGATTACTATATTTTAATTATAATATCTTTGTTCCATATACATGCATATACAGCACATATCGTCTACTCTGTGGCTTGCCTTTTCACTTTCTTAATGGTATACCATTATGATAAGAAGTTTCTAATTTTAGTGTAGTTTAATGTATCAACATTTTGCTTTATAATAAGTGCCTTATTGTGTTCTACTTATGAAATCTTTGTTGGAGTGTGAGGTTCATTGGCTTTCAGTTACCACCTCTGCTTCCTGCAGACCAAAAGACTGCACTGTGACCTAGGGAAGGCTCGAGGTGGCAGCCATGCCTGCCAGGACACCTTCACTCCAATCCCAGGATGCTCCTGGAGTTCCCCTGAGCTTGCAGGTAGATCAGGTCCTGACCGATTGGAAGAACCTGCTGGAGGCTCAAAGTTCCTGACCAGAATCATGGGCTTGAGTGAGGGTACACAGAGCTTATGGTTTCCAGAAACCACGTTGTTGTCCACCCAATTATTGGGGAAGAGATACATTCGTTGGCACATTCCTGAAGGCTGCATTTCTAACACCTTTCTGGAAATACAGTCACTGACTCAGTGACACCCTTAATAGCTCTTGGTGAAGGAATTTGACACAGTGACTCCTGCTTGGCCCAAATTCCATTTTCAGGGAATCTTCTGTCCTCCTGCATTTTGCTGAGTGAGCAGGGCCCATGTAACACTGCCTTCGCTTGTCACAGCTGGTTGGACCTGGTGTTGTGTGGGAGCCAGGAGTGGCCTGCCTGTGGGCTGGCCAGAGAACAAGAAAGTCTTATGTGGCCTGGAACAAAACGTTCACCTAAGCCAATGAGAGCCTCTCTTTGGGAAATCTGAACCAGGGACCAGAAAGAAGTTGTTGGCTGGTGTTGGGTGCCTGTGCTGAAAGGCCAGGTAAAGTTGGGGCAAGGAGTGCTATTTTGGGACTGTGTGCTTGCTGAATATATTCAGAACTGAGATGCAGAGGAGCCAGTCAAGAGAGAGAGAGGCAGGAGTGAGGGCCCCGAGAAGGGCAGAGAAATCACACGTGAGTGAGAGAGCCAGTGAACGAATCCCTGGTTTCTCCCTTCCTGAGGCCTGATTGAATGTTTCCTGGTTTCCCTTAAGACCTCTGTATACCCTGCAACCACCCTATCTTTTACGGGGCTTGTTCGAATAGGTTTCTGATCTTTACCATCAATAGAGTTTGGACTAACATAGTCCGGATCAAAGGTAAGAAAAAAAAGAAAAGAAAATATTTATGGGTCATATTTCATTCAATAAAACTTACACAGTTCTAGTGAAAACGGATTCCCCTCCAACTTAAATCACCTATCTTACTGACTAGAATAACATCTGTGAGAATAACAGCACTGTCTTTGGCCATTAAAATGTAAAATCTGGATATATTAGCCATGAGGCAACATGGTGAAGCTCAGATTCTTCATTCTGTAATTAAATCATGGCCTCATGGTGAAGCTGGGGAGGCAGGAAGGGGACACATGTGGCCTGTGGGCTGCAGACCAGTCACCTCAGGTCCAGATCAGCAATTTGCAAATGGAACCTCATGGTGCTCCAGAGGTTGTAGGGGTTAAATATTGGTTGCATACTAAATGGTCAAGAGTGGGATAACGGTTAAATAAATTATGGTCTCCATTGGAGGAGTATTTATGGAGTCATTAAAGATGATGTCATTAAAGAGGTTTCTAATGAGATGGGAAATGAGTTGTATAATAATATGTAACACTAACTGGAAAACAGATGTGAAATTTCTAATACAGGAATCTCAATGTTAAAATATTCCTAGCAAAAAGCCCAGAGAGAAATAAGCAAAAGTATTAATAGTCATTTTATACATATATATATGCCTAGTTGATATATATATATATATATATATATTTGCCTTTCTATATTTTTTATGATTACTTTTATAATCAGACAAAAACTTTAAAATAAAAATACAAATGAATAAGCTGTTTATTCAGGTTCTCAGAGTATTCCATGAGTGTGTTCTGAAATTTTCCCTCAATCATCCACCTATGGTTCTTTTTTTTTTTTGAGACGAAGTCTTGCCCTGTTGTCCAAGCTGGAGTGCGATGGTGTGATCTTGGCTCTCTGCAACTTCCGCCTCCCAGGTTTAAGTGATTCTCCTCCCTCAGCCTTCTGAGTAGCTGGGATTGCAGGCGTGCACCACCATGCCTAGCTAATTTTTATATTTTTAGTAGAGACGGGGTTTCACCATGTTAGTCAGGCTGGTCTCGAACTTCTAACCTCATGATCTCCCACCTCGGCCTCCCAAAGTACTGGGATTATAGGCATGAACCACTGTGTCTGGCTTTTTTTTTTTTTTTTTTTTTTTTGAGACAGAATTTCTCTCTGTTGCCCAGGCTGGAGCATAGTGGCGTGATCTCGGGTCACCACAACTTCCACCTCCTGGGTTTAAGCGGTTCTCCTGCCTCAGCCTCCCGAGTAGCTGGGATTACAGGCATGTGCCACTGTGCCTGGCTAATTTTTGTAAGTAGAGATGGGGTTTTGCCATGTTGCCTAGGCTGGTCTTGAACTTCTAACCTCAAGTGACTGCCCACCTCGGTCTCCCAAAGTGCTGGGATGATAGGCACGAGCCACCGCGCCCAGCCTACACCCCTGGTTCTTCATCCCTAAGCCAAAATTCCATCCCTTTAGGGTGAGGGCATTGGAACCCGCCTTCCCTGCTCAGCCCATGGCTGTGGTTGCCCCCATAGCATCCTTGATACAGGCCCTCCTATCTTTCTCAGGAGGTGTAAGGACAATAATAGCCCAATTTTTCTAAGTTGTGAAATAGGATGAGAATCCAGCTCTGGAATTGCAGAGCCAAGCTGGGGTCTGGTTTATAAGAAAAGTGGGAGAATCACTTTGGGAGTTGTTTTGAGCAGCAACTTAGAGCAGCAGCTCCTCTCTCCAGTTGAGGTGCTAGCTGGAGGTAGGTGGGAGGTGCTGGGTGCTGCAGAGCTGAAATTTTATTTAACCTTCGCAACAGTCCAGTGAAGTACGCTTTATGATCTTTATGTTGGCAATAAGAAAACAAATTAACCTAAAACAAAGCAAAACAAAACAAAACAAAACCAAACAAAAAACGAAACAAAAGGAACCAGCTTAGAGGTAAAGTAATATTCACAGGCAACTGATGGCAGATCCGGGACTCAAAACCACCCCACTTTTAAAATTTCTATTTATTTTTTAGTTTTAATGTTTATTTATTTATTTATTTTTTGAGACAGCATCTTGCTCTGTCACCCAGGCTAGAGTGCAGTGGTGTGATCTCAGCTCACTGCAGCCTCAACTTCCTGGGCTCAAGCAATCCTCCCACTTAAGCCTCCCAAGTATGTGGACTACAGGCATGCACCACCATGCCTGGCTGATTTTAAATTTTTTTGTAGAGGCAGGTTTTGCCATGTTGCCAAGGGTGGTCTTGAACTCCTGGCCTCCTGTGATCCTCCCCTCTCAGTCTCCCAGTGTTGGGATTATAGGTGTGAGCCACTGTGCCTGGCTACCCCTTCTCTTTATTTGTAACTCTGGGGTGAATGATAATGTGTGGGGTCTTTACTACGCGCTGGGCCCTGTGCTGAGTGATCTGCCCATATCAGCTCCTTTAGTGTCCACAGCAGCTCAGTGAAATGGAGCCTATTAATGTCTCCATCTTACAGTGAAGAGCTGGGGTTGGAGATACTTACCAGTGGTCCCAGAGTGAGTCAGAGGCAGAGCCAGCCTGGGATCCAGGTTGGTCTGAGGCCAGGACACAGTTCTGGCCGCTGCAATGCCCAGTGATCTCCCAGTATGGGGTGTCCAGTGGCAGAGCCCCAGAAATGCCAAATTCAGAGCAGCAACCACAGCCCAACCTCTGTAGTCCTACATTCTGGCTTTCAGACCCTGCCAATCAACCAGGCCACAATCAATGCACCAATTAATCGATCAGTGCACTTAGTTTGGAGTGAGGAAATCGGGGACTTGGTGATCTTCAGGGTCTCTCTCAGCTCAGTGAACGCAAAATGTCAGTGAGTGCTGGCCTGAGGTCTAGTCCTTTGCTAAATGCTGTGGAGCCAGGGATAGGGGAAGCCTGGCCTCTTGGCTTATCCTCATGGAGTTTAGAGGAGAGCTTGGGAGAGACACAGGAGATGAACACACATAAAACTATCAAGCAAAAATGATGAGGTGGTGGAGAGTGTGGTGCGGAGTCCAAATTCTGAGATCAGCGTGGATGGAGCAATTGAAATGGGATTATCTATGTGCGTGCATGTCTGTGTGTGTGTGAGTGTAACTGTGGATGGGAGTGTGTGAGAGTGTGTGTGTGTGTGTGTGTGTGTGTGTTTGTGTGGGTTGTATGAGTGTCTGAGCATCTGGAAGAGTGTATTGTATGTTCAGGGCATTGAAGGACTGGCGGTGTTTGAGCGCAGGGTGTTGAGGGCCTGGGTTAGAGGAGACGAGCATACGGACCTCCCTGCTCTCCTGAGAAGTGGAAAGTAGAGGGATGAGGAATGGCTGGGGACAGAGAGTAAGACAAGACAACTCGGGTGGCCAGGTGCGGTGGCAGCTCACTCCTGTAATTCCAGCACTTTGGAAAGCCAAGGCAAGAGGATTGCATGAGGCCAGGAGTTCGAGACCATCCTGGGTAACAAGCAAGGCCCTGTCTCTACAAAAAGAAAAAATAAATTGTCTGGGCGTAGTGGCATGTGCCTGTAGTCCTGGCTACTCAGGAGGCTGAGGCAGGAGGATTGCTTGAGCAAGAGAGTTTGAGGCTGTAGTGAGCCGTGATAGGGCCACTGCACTGCAGCCTGGGCAATAGAGTGAGACAGAAAAAACAAAAACAAAAAGAAGACCTGGGTCCCCATGTCTTCCGGCAGCAGAAGGATTGGGAAACTGCCTTGAGCTCTGGCTGGGATAAAGGTGAGGGAGGTTGCTTTGGGGATGACACTGAGGGGAAGGACAGGAACGCCGGAAACACTGCAGGGTTGCGTTCCATCTGTGTTCTCCTGTCTCCTGGTCTCAGGGAACACTTGCACCCTGTTTACAGGCAGGGACCTGGAATTTTGGGATGAGAGAGAAATGCCTCAGCCAGATGAGTCTGGGCCCAGAGGAAGATGAGATTCCACACCCTGCTGTGGAAGGCAGGCCCGAGACCACCTGAATGCAGGGAAGAGACCTCTGGGGGAACTGTCAAGGTGAAGAGGCCCTTTAGCCCTGCGTGGAGGGACTGCATTGTCTGAGCCAAAGACAAAGCCTCTCTCCTTTTGACAAAAGACATTTTCTGATTTACTGCAGAAGTACAAATAAGTTATGTGGAGCTCTATATTTCATTAATTGCCTTTATTGAGAAATAGTAACATTAGAAGAAATTGATGTAATTTTGATTTGTGTGCTCATGGAACCAAGGAAATATTTATTGGGGTCTTTGAGGTAGTTCTTCACTGCAGTCTGGGGGGCTCTGAAAAGGACAGAGTGGGGTCTCAGTAGGAAGTGGCCATCAGAAGGCCCTATGCAAGACCCTAGTCCTAGGGAACTTGCAACCATTGAGTAGAACCCCATGGCCCTCCAGAGGTGGCCTGACCTGTTAGACGAGGATTCTTCACCTTGCAAAGTTGGTCCTGAAAGTGGCTTTGGTTGGGTTGGATGGACATAGAGTTTCTTGGAGGGCTAAGTGCAAAGATAAAATTATCTTTCTCTGCAGTGCCCTGTGGCTGGAGGGCTGTGGTTTCGGGGCCAGGAAAGTGGCTCTCCCGTTTTCCATCCTCTGTCCCACCCATGGAGCCATGTCCAGAACATCTGCAGTTGTTTGCAAAATACAAGTTCCCAGGCCTCATGTCGGCACTGTTTTCTTTCCTGCACACAGGCAAGGACCTTTGAGTCGGCAGCTCTGTTTTATAAGGTTGCTATTTCCTGCCCTTGCTTTATTACATCTGTTCTTTGGGGCATGGTGTTATAAATTGGGCATGTGATGATGTGTAATCGCTAACTGAAAAGCCAATACATTTTCACCGTACCGGCCGCAAGACAAATAAATGGCAAAATGAAAGGTTTGTGCTCTTTTGACAAAGGGGAAAGCACACAACAGACATATGAAAGAAAAAAATCAAATTGCAAATGGAAAATGTTGTCATCTCAGGGGACTTGTTTTCTTGGGGCCGTCTGACTGGTGCCTGCCTCCCGAGAGCAGGGTGCCCGGATGGCTGGGGGTGGGGAGGGTGAAGGGCAATGTTTTATTCCTCTTGGGAACCATATTATTGTTGGGCTTTGTAAACTCTCAGGCTATTGCCCCAGGAGCTTATGAGCTGGGATGCGGGTGGCCCTTGGTTGAGAACAACTGCTCTGTGGTCAGAGACAGTTGGAGAGATAGATAAACAGAAAGATAAAGAGAGGGATATGTGTTTGTGTTCAGAGTGTATGTTGTAGAGTGATCATTCCCAGTAGAAGTTCGTTAAAGCCTCTTGCTTGATAGGGATGTGTGTTCACGGCAGTGTTATCCATAATAAGGGCTTCAGAAGGGATGGCGCTCAGGGCGTTCTGATTCAGTGCTCTCTGTGGACACGGAGCGCATGCCTGCTGAACAGGATGAGCACGTGTGTCTGCTTAGAGCAGACTTTGAGAATGTTCAGGAGAGAAGTTCTTTCATCCGTTCATATTCCGCTTCACGAACTTTGGAACCGTGGTCTGCAGGACCATGGAGTTTTATTTTGTTTTCGTTTCCCCAAAGTCCCCAAGAAAATGCAATAAAAATGAGGATTCGGGAGTAGTTTTCTAAAAACTGATTAAAGCAAAAGATAATGGGGAATAATATCTAATGTTAATCTAGAAAAGGTTAGAGATATTTGCCAGAAAAAATAAAAGAGAAACAAAATCTTTAGGCTTGGTAACTAATTATGTTGAAGAAGTTAAGATTTATGTGAACAGAGATAAAGGACTGTCTTTCGTAAAGAGGATTCAACTATGTGAGCATTTTAGAGATTTGGTTGTCAGTAGTTTTCCTCAACACATTGCAAAGATAATAATAATATAATAATAATTATAATAATATGGCCACATTACATTTATAGAGCTTTTGTATGGGTACAGGGCTGACCGGCACTGGGAATGCAGTGCAAATTACTGGGCCCAGGTGGTCTGGAGGGGACCGGGTCTATTAAATTTGTCAACATAAATCCCCTTGCTAGGGACCCTAATTTTTTTAGGGGTGCCAAACCAGCTCTCAGCAGGTTAATTTTCAAACTCTTTCACAATTTGCCTCATTTAGGTATCTTAGGAATTTTATGAGGGAGACAGGAAAGGCATTCATGTTATTTCAGATTTATATATGGGGAAACCAAGACTCTTAACAGGGTGGCTGACTTGTCCACAGTCACCATTGGTAGAGCCTTCCAAGGCTGGCTTTGGTCTTCTCTGGCCATGCTGTGAAGGGTTGTGACAAAGATGAGGCCATCTAAGTAGCAATGGCAGCATATTCCAGGTCATGGGCATGGACCAACCAGTGTCGCCCAACTCCAGTCCTGGAAACATTTGTGCTTGGACCCCACAGGCACCAAGTGATTCCCTCAAGGGACAGCAGGGGTGAGAGCAAGCCTGACCCCTGTTAGGTCAATTTGTCCTAGTGGCAAAAGAAAATTAGGATTTCCTGTCTGCTATCGCTGAATTCTCGTCCAGGGTGAAAACCTAGCACTTCTCTTCAGGATGATGTTTCACAAGTGCAGATAATTTTCTGAGATAAAGATGGTGATTTCTGAGGTTTTTAATAAAGATTTTAACTCGATCTCATTAAAATAATACAATTTGGCCAGGTGTGGTGGCTCACGCTTGTAATCTCGGTACTTTGGGAGGCCAAGGCAGGGGGATGGCTTGAGCCCAGGAGTTTAAGACGATCCTGGGCAACACAGTGAGACCCTGTCTCAAAAAAAACATATAATTTATGTATTAATATACTATTTCTATTTTTACTGTCTGGCTCCACCTCTCACCCTCCCTAACTGGATATAAAGTTTGTGACTGTGGGGCTTTTTGTCTTTTTTCACTTAAGATCTCAAGTGCCCAGAACAGAGCCTGACATGTGGAAGTACTGAATCATTATTGGTTTATTGGTTTGTTCGAATGAATAAATGGTAAAATAAAGAGGACACAGCATAGGCTGATCATCTTCAATAATATGTTCATGTCCAACGAAGGTAAAAGGGAGTCACCATTTGTTGTCCAACAGGTAATCCAAACAGAGAAAGGAAGCAAGGGAACTGAGCCACCACGTGCTCAAGGGAACTGTGGCCACCCAGATGCCAAAGGCACCCCTCCCACTCTGAGTGAATGTATAGGTCAGACACTGTCTTCTGGAAAAGTATCCATTTGCACAAATTATTTATTTTTTCTAGAGACAGGGTCATCCAGATGTGTCCAGGCTGGAGTGCAGTGGCATGATCATAGTTCACTGTAGCCTCAGACTGTTGGGCCCAAGTCATCTTCCCACCTCAGCCTCCTTAGTAACTGGGACTACACGGTGTGGACCACTACACCTGGCTAATTTAAAAAATTTTTTGGAGATCTAGAGTCTCACTATGTTGTCCAGGCTGGCCTTGAACTCTTGGGCTCAACCGATCCTCTTGCCCTGGCCTCCCACAATACTGGGATCACAAGTGTGAGCCACTCTGCCTGGCACAGCAATTTACACAGATTCTGTTAAAATTTTTTAATTGATAAATAATAGTTGTGTATATTTTTGGGGTACCTGTGATATTTTGATTCTTGTATACAATGTGTAATGATCAAATCAAGGTACTTGGGGTGCTTATGACTTCAAACATTTTTCTTTGTGTTGAGAACATTACCATTCTTCTCTTCTAGCTATTTTGAAATATACAACAAATTATCATTAATTATAATTTCGCTACTGTAATACTGGACACTAGAACTTATTCCTTCTAGCTAAGTGTATTTTGTGCCACTGAACCAACTTTTCTTTGTTCTCCACCTCCCCACTTCTTTTCCAGCCTCTGGCAACCACCATTTTACTCCACCTCCATGAGACCCACTTTTTCTAAGCTCCCACATATGAGTGAGAACTTGTGATGTTTGTCTTTCTGTGCCTTTCTTTCTTTCTCTCTCTTTCTTTCCTTCCTTCTTTCTTTTTTTCTTTCTTTGTTTCTTCCTTTCTCTTTCCTTGCCTCCCTCCCTCTCCTTCCTTCCTTCCTTCCTTCCTTCCTTCTTTCTTTCTTTCTTTCTTTCTTTCTTTCTTTCTTTCTTTCTTTCTTTCTTTCTTTCTTTCTTTTTCTTTCCTTTCTCTCTCTCTCTTTCTTTCTTTCTTGATGAACTCTCACTTTTTGCGCCCGGGCTGGAGTGCAATGGCATGATCTTCGCTCACTGCAACCTCTGCCTCCCAGGTTCAAGTGATTCTCCTGCCTCCTTCTCCTGAGCTGCTGGGATTACAGGTGCCTGCCACCACGCCTGGCTAATTTTTGTATTTTTAGTAGAGATGGGTTTTTACCATGTTAGCCAGGCTGGTCTCGAACTCCTGGTCTCAGGTGAGCTGCCCACCTCGGCCTCCCTAAGTGCTAGGAATACAGGCGTGAGCTACCACACCTGGCCAGCTTATTTCACTTAACACAATGGCCTCTAGTTCCATCCATGTTGCTGACAATGAAAGAATTTCGTTTTTTTTATGGTTGAATAATACTTTATTGTGTATACATGGCACATTTTCTTTATCTCTTCATCTGTTGATGGGCACTTGGGTTAATTCCATATCTTGGCTATTGCAAATAGTGCTGCAATAAACATGGGGGTGCAGGTATCTCTTCGACACACACACAAGTTCTTTAGCAGTTATTGAATAGTAAATAGGGAAGGAAGATTTTCTGTTAATTTATTTTTCAAGGTTGACTTTTGGAGTGAATTATTGAGTTGACTGGTCCATAAAAATGATAAATCAGTGGTTAAAAGTGAATTGGTTGTAGAAAGGCAAAAGGCCCAGTGATGACATAATAAAGATGATGGATTGAATCTAGAGTCAGCAAACTCTGGCCCTCTGGTCAAACCTTGCCTGGCACCTGTTTCAGTAAATAAAGTTTTATTGGAATGCAGCCAGGCCCATCTGTTTACGTATTGTCTGTAGCTGATTTCATCCTGGAACAGCAGAGTTGAGTAGTTTGTGACAGAGACAGTATGGTCTACAAAGCCTGAAATATTTGCAGTCTGGCTCTTACAGAAAATGTTTGCTGACCTCTGGATTAAATGATGGTCCATCATGTTAAAGTCAAAAGAATTGAGTTGACAATGAGGGAAAACCAAAACATGATATCTTTCTGTTGGTAAGCTCAATGCCAGACACTTAGCTTCTGCAAAGCTTCATGATCCATCATGGTAAACTAATATCGTTAATTTGAATTTTATAGGTTTGGTAGTTTTAATTGCATTTATTCTGCAAATTTCATTTTATTTTATATTTGCATAAGTGCTAGAAACATATGAATTTATACTTAGGCAAGTATTTGGATGTATTAACTTTACTATAAAATGATTTAAGTCAACCCCCTGGGGATTGGTGAGATGTTTTTTCGCCTTTAAATGTGTTCTCATCCTTTACTACTTAAATCTGGATATTATTGTTTTAAAGGCATCTGGTAGGAGCTTGCATCTAGGTTTTGCTAAGTTATGCTGTGGTCACTGTTACTTAGCTGTTCCCCTTTAAATGTGTTTGGGGTAGGAGAGCAACATTATGAAAAAACTCTCTCCTTTCTAGTTTGATTCATTGTTTACATATAACTTAGAAAATTCAAGAGAGAAGAAACGTCCTGGGAGGTGATTACCTAATTCCTGCTTTTTGTCCTTGTAAAATTTTACAATGGCTAGATTCTGATTACTGCCCCCATTACTCTTCATCTTTGCAAGTATGGGGCAAGTGGTTTTGGCTGTTTGCTTAAAAAATATGTCTTCTCCTCTAAGCCAGACTTCTGGAGCCCAGCAAGCTTGTGTTTGGGCAACTTAGGGGCTAGAAGGCCTATCCTGTTATTTGCTCTCTGAAGACGAACTGACCATATATTCCCAGAGGTTGAATTTGACAAGCACTCACTGTCTGATATAAATGTGTACATCACTTACAGAATCTCTGTGTCAGAGGATTGTGATATTTCAGAGTTGAAGGAAAGACTGAAATTCTATGAAGTCAAGACTTTTGCCCAAGCAGAACTGGGATGGGACTAGCCACATTAAGGAAACAAAAGACAACTAAATAAAAAAATCTGACCAAACAAAACAGTGAATACAGTAATCTAGATCTAAAGACTTTTTATTATATAACTCTGAAATGTCATCCATTTTTATTATTACTTTATTTATTATTAACTCTCTTTAATTTTGTCTTGAGTTGATTTTTATAGCTTCTGTATTTTTATTTTTATTTGTTTTGAGTCAGGGTTTCACTCTTGTTGCCCAGGCTGGATTGCAGTGGCATGATCTTGGCTCACTACAACCTCCGCCTCCTGGGTTCTAGCGATTCTCCTGCCTCAGCCTCCAGAGTAGCTGGGATAACAGGTGTCTGTCACTATGCCTGGCTAATTCTTTTTTTATTTTTAGTAGAGACAGGGTTTTACCGTATTGGCCAGGCTGGTGTCAAACTCCTGGCCTCAAATGATCTGCCTGGCTTGGCCTCCCAAAGTGCTGTGATTACAAGCATGAGCCACCGTGCCCAGTCTATAGCTTCTTTTTTTTTTTTTTTGAAACGGAGTTTCGCTCTTGTTACCCAGGCTGGAGTGCAATGGCGCGATCTCGGCTCACCGCAACCTCTGCCTCCTGGGTTCAGGCGATTCTCCTGCCTCAGCCTCCTGAGTAGCTGGGATTACAGGCACGCGCCACCATGCCCAGCTAATTTTTTGTATTTTTAGTAGAGATGGGGTTTCACCATGTTGACCAGGATGGTCTCGATCTCTTGACCTTGTGATCCACCCACCTAGGCCTCCCAAAGTGCTGGGATTACAGGCGTGAGCCACCGCGCCTGGCCCCTATAGCTTCTTTTATAGAACATCTTCTATTTACTCTTTGTTCACTCTCTTAGAGCAGCTATCACAGTAAGCCATACTGTTCTGACCTAGGGGTGGTGAAAGGCAAAAATTCCTGTAAGTACACAAGGCTTTAGGTATTCTCAGCCTCCGATCTGAAACGAGCTTGGCCTCCCCGTGACCTGGTTCAGCGGGGTCCCTGAGTCGTACTGGAGTGAGCTATTGAAACCCAAATCTGCTCATGTCTCCGTGGCCTGATCCTTGTGACGACTTTCCATAGCTTCACAATGAGAAAAGCCCCTTGTTACAGTCTCAGCAGCCCCCACCCTTCCCCCTGCCTCCCTGGCCTCCTTTGCCACCTGTCTTCCTTACCTCCTCTTTCTGCTCCTGGCTGGCTGCCTCTAGGCCTAGTGCCCACTGTATCCTTGTCCTTTCACCTGGCTGGCACCATGTTATCCATGACCTCTGTCAGTTCCTCGGGAAAGCCTCCACTGCCCTTCCTGACCTGGCAGCTCCCCGTTACGGTGCTCTTACAGCTCATGCGTATCTCCCAGAAGAATGAACCATGATTGCGATTTTCATTCATTTATGTGATGGTCTGCCCCTCCTCTCCGTACTTGTGGGGAGTTCTCTGAGGCAGAAATAGTGTCTTATTCTCTGTTGTATCCTTGACCCAGCGTCTGACATCTAATGCTGGGCCCTGATTGATTGCTTGAATGAATGAATGAATGAATGAATTCCAGCCTAGAGTGGGTGGAAGAATCTTAGCTGCAGAAGGTGGTGGGAAGAGATCCCATTTGGAATTATGAAGACTTTTATTCAAATCCCTGGGTAATGTAATATTTGGCCTCTCTGAGCCTCAATGAATTAATCTGAAAACAAGGAGTAAATAATGACACCCAGCAGATATACATACCATGGAATACTACGCAGCCATAAAAAAGAACGAGATCATGTTCTTTGCAGCAATATGGATGGAGCTGGAGGCCATTATCTACCTATATATTATAGATAATATATAGGCCATTATCTAATACAGAAACAGAAAACCAGATACTGCAGGTTCTCACTCATTGGTGGGGACTAAACATTGAAGACACACAGATACAAAGAAGGGAACAATAGACACCAGGGCCTACTTGAGGGTGGAGGGTGGGAGGGTGAGGATTTAAAAACTTATCTGTTGCATACTATGCTTATCAACTGGGTGACAAAATAATATGTACACCAAACCCTTATGACATGCAATTTACCTATATAACAAACTCGCATATGTGCCCTGAACCTAAAGTGAAAGTTAAAAGAAAAAGATTAAATAGGCAATTAATGGAAAACGCCAGGCCTTTCCTCCCTTCACTCAGATGCAGCTGGCCAGTGAGCCTCTTTTTGTTTTTTAAAATTTTATTTTGCTTTTATTTTGTGAGATGGAGTCTCGCTGTGTCACCTATGCTGGAGTGCACTGGCGTGATCTTGGCTCACTGTAGCCTCTGCCTCTCGAGTTCAAGTGATTCTCCTGCTTCAGCCTCCTGAGTAGCTGGGATTACAGGCATATGCAACCATGCGTGGCTAATTTTATATTCTTAGTAGAGACGGGGTTTCACCATGTTGGCCAGGCTGGTCTCGAACTCCTGAGCTTAAGTGATCTGCCCACGTTGGCCCCCCAGAGTGCTGCTGGGATTACAGGCTTGCGCCACAATGCCTGGCCCCCTTTCTGTTTTAGGTGGGAGCTTGGTCTGGACTCACCCAGCACTTTGGAAGCTGCTGGTGTGCCCATCTACGTGGGCCCCATGGCGCGGGGCCAGGGCTCAGACTGGCAGTCAGGCTTTGTGTACTGGGGCCTCGAGAACAACTGGGGGACTCTTTGGGGAAGGGACCAGGCCTGGGAGGGCAGGGGTTAAGCAGCCGCCACTTCAGATGGCCCGTCCTGGGGTGCACCCGTTCATCATGATAAGTGTCATGGTAAAATCAATTCTCTGTGTACTTTTGGGAATTACAACTATCATTTTGGTGTGATTTATTTGGTGTATAACACGAACATGGCTATTTGTTTCATCATTCTGAAAGTTCGTCTCAAATTGCTTTGCGTTTCTGGTTTTTGGGAGTGACATGTCCAATTGTTGTTGTCTTGTCTGTGAAATATGAGTGGAGGGCTGCACAGCTGCCGGCCTCGTTTCCTGCCTGGTTACCTGCGTTCTGTGCGGGGGAAGGTTTACGGCTTCCATTTCCCTTCTTTTCTCATGGCCCTCCCTGCTCTGGAATCCACCTTTAGACTGAATGATACGGGGTTAAACCCTGGGGCTTTCTTCCCTGCCTGTCCTTGAGAACTTTCCTCTCCTGCAAAGATGGGGGTGATCTCTGAAGTATACTGGACTCCCACACACTCCTGCAGCCTTTGCTGCCCGGGGGTCACTGTCACTCTCATGCCGCGGCAGTCCAGATTCTGGTCTTTGAGCCCATTTGCATCTGGGTATAGCAGGTAAAAACTGCCCTTGATATCTTGGGTCAAAAAAGGCTGATTTAAGAGTTGCCCCACCAATTAACTGGTTGTGCGGCTTTGGACGATTCCCTCAACCTCTCTGAGTTTTCTCATTTGTTAAACAGATGATACAGAGGCGAGGATGACATGAGCTAATAGCCGTGGCACATACCTAGTGCTCAGCTAGGGTGCAATAAGTATTCATATGACCTGTTACCATGATCGCGGCTGCTGGTTTCTGTGTTGAGCTAAACTGTGTGACTGTAGCTCAGTTTTCCCCATCTTGAAAATGGTCTCATGAGGTGAGTTAAAGGCCTGTGAGAAGAGGATAGACTATGTGGGATGGGTAATAAAACCGCAGGTGGGAGACAAAGGGTGCAATTTAAACCCTGAAGGTTGCTAAGTCATCGTTTTTCCCTCCTCTGTTTTGCTGATAGAAGGGCTTGGTGCCTGGGCCCTTTGGGGCAGGCTTTGGAGAATCCCAGGACACGGCGGGGTGGCGGGGGGGCAAGTGAGGTCCAGATTCTGTCCTCTTCCCAACTGGCCATGGCATCTTCAAGGAGGTCTCTGGTTTATTCCTGACATCTTCTTACCATCATAACACCACCCGACATTTATCAACTTGCACGGACCCCTAAGCAATCAGCATAAGGAGTTTTATCCCCTATCTCCTGAAACACTCCACAACTCTAATTTACACAAGGATGGCCACTCCATTTCAAGAAATTAGCTGCTCTAATTTCTTGAAATGGAGTGGCTATCCTTGTATAAATTCCTCTTACGGGCCGGGCGCGGTGGCTCACGCCTGTAATCCCAGCACTTTGGGAGGCCAAGGCGGGCAGATCACGAGGTCAAGAGATTGAGACCATCCTGGCCAATATGGTGAAACTCTGTCTCTACTAAGTCCCAGCTGCTCGGGAGGCTGTAGTCCCAGTTATTCGAGAGGCTGAGGCAGAAGAATTGCTTGAATCTGGGAAGTGGAGGTGCCACTGCACTCCAGCCTGGTGACAGAGCAAGACTCCATCTCAAAAAAAAAAAAAAAAGAAAAAACTTCCTGGGTCATCCAGGCATGCTGTCATCAGGAACACCTGTCATGGCTTTTTTCATCTACGGAGTCCCTGATTTCTCCATTCCTTCCATGGGAATATGTTATCCTCATTGCCTTACATCCAGATCTTCTCAACCTCCAGAAGCCTTCCTCCTTCTCCCCATGGGCCATGGTCTCACCTTCCTTTTTGCTTCCAAAACTTCTTGCCTGAACCTCTGTTTTGGTGTCTTCCAGTATTTCTTTTGCAGCAGGAAACTTGGCACTAGGTATGTGCCAAGGCTATTAGCTCATGTAATCCTCGCTTTATTATCACCTTGGTTTTATCAATGAGAAAGCTCAGAGAGGTTGAGGGAATTGTCCAAAGCCACACAGCAGGGATGCTTAAATACTCACATTACCCACCCAACTCTCCCTTAGTTCCCTTTTGGGGGCACTGTGTCTTTTTTCTCCCAGTACCTTGTTCTGTCTGACACAAAATAGACCCTTCATAGATCTTTCTCCACTGTTAAATGACTAGAAGGAAAATGATCAGGGCTTAGTCTTCCTAAAGAACCTCCAAGGCAAGTGGCATTTATAAATATAAGCTGCTGCCCAGCACTTCCTCCTGTCTAGTCTCAGACCCACATTTTGGTGATGATTTCTGCTTTGGGCAAGCCTTTTGTTTAAATCTTTACTGTTGTCCTAAAGTGATGAGCTATGTTAAAGTCCCAAAACAGAGACAGGTGGGCTCTCTGAGGGTGGCAAGGGTAGGATGTGGCATTGAGGATGAGAAGGACTGGAAGCTGAGCTGGGAGCACCCCGGGGGAGAAAGTTTGCTTGAGTGAACAGACAGGAGCAGGCCGGAGCTGATGAGAGATTTGACCTGATACGGTGATTCAGGGCTTAGGGCGCAGTTAATGGCAGAAGAACATTTCCAGGAGCCATGGTGTCAGCCTCAACAAGCCCCCTACTCCCCTACGTACAGGGAGAGCCCACCTGCCGAGCGGCAAGTCAGCAGGGCCACTTAAGGCGAATGCGTCCTCCCTCTCCCCTTCTTCCTGCTCTGCTCCAGGGTGCAGGAGAGAAAATCCCGAGTTACTTCAATTACATGGATGACTGGGGAGAGCTTTAGCACAAGTAATAGAGCCACCTGCTTAGATTGGCTGGTGGCTAGTCCCTCCCCCCGTCCTCCCCCCAGGCTGCTTAAATAGGCACGACTGACCTTCGAAGGGCACACCACTAACGCAGGTGTTAACCTTAATGCCACTCACTCGGGCCTGTCATTAGCACTCATGCTGGTGACAGGTGTTTGTTGTGGCCCTGGCAGGAAGGTCAGAACCTTGGAGCTGCTGAGTTTCCCATACTCAAGGCGACACTTGAGGGCTGGCATGGAGTCAGGCTTGAGTCGTCTTCGGCTGTGGCGTGGCCTCAGGGGAGGGTGGGGTCAGAGCAGGCTTTGGAAGTGCCGGGGCTGGGAAAAGGTTTCATGCCTGACTCCTCTCCTGGTTCCTGAGAGATTCTTTTAGCCCTCTCCTCCCCTTAGACCCTCCCCCGAGGGTCACAGAGGTGCCCTGGGCCTCCTGGCTGGGGACAGCTCTCAGACAAGCTTGGGCTGCTCCTGTTCAGCCCAGCAACTCCAGAAGGCCACTGGTCTCCTGCCGGCAGTGACAGGCAGTTCTGCTCTTTGGAGATGAGCCTCAGGCAGGCGGACGGGCCCCCAGGGGCACAGGGGCTTTGATTTCAACCCCGACAGGGGCCACGCTTCGTAGGGGCCACTCGGGATCTGTGCCTCACTTGGCCGGCGCCTCTACTGGAGAAGCTGGAGCTAAAGCCCAGACGGCACTGTGGACCTTCTGGTTGACAAATAGAGGATGACAAGCTGCTTAGTTTCTTTCTGCATGCTTGGGGGGCGGGAGGGGGCTGGCAAGTGCGTGGGGCTCAGGCCACGAGTACTCTGGGGTTTGCCTAATGACACTTCCTCACATTTTTACTCTTAAGTCATTGCTGTCAGAGCAATTGTGGCTTGAACTCTCTGTACCTTCTCCCTCCTTCACTCTTGGGAATAATAATAATAATAACAACAACTTCCACCGCCAAGGCCATATATTGTGCGTCCATCACATGCCAGGAATTTTGCAGGCATTATGCCACTTAATTATTATAACAATACTATGAAGTAGACATCACTATCCTCACTTTATGGATGAGAAAACGAATGCTTGGAGAAGACGCGTGACTTGTTCAAGGTGGAGCCAGGACCCAAACCCAGGTCCGAGTCATGCCCTCTGGTGCAATTAACTCTCCCTTTTGCAGCTGCAGCTGAGAGTGTAGTTCACCAATCCACTCTGTACTGTGGGTTAGGAGTGGGTTTGACGCAGCTTCACCAACTCGGAGAACTGAGGCCCAGAGAGGTGAAATGAGTCACCTAAAGTCCCACTAGCTGAAGTGCCACAGCTAGCCTGTGACTGAGTTGGAGCCCATCTTGACATAGCTGACAGATAACTTGGTTGTGGCCAGAACTGCGCTAGGGCCTTTAGGGGGGTACCAAAAAGAATAGGTCCAATTTCCAGTGAGCTGCCATTTGCTGGAAAAAGAGAACTGTATCCATTGTTAATATTTGTCGAGCTTTTGCTTTGTGTCAGATGCTGTTTTTTCACATAGAGTTCTCATAACTACAGGGTATGTACTATCATTACCCTCCTTTTATAGGCAAAGAGAGTAGGCTCAGAGAGGTGAAGCAATGTCTCCAGGGCCACGCAGCTAGGAAGAGTGGGAGATAGGACATCAGTCCATATCTGGCTGACTGCAGAGTCCTGGCTCTTAACGTTTTTTTTTTTGAGACCTGGCTTTTACATTTTAAGCAGAGAGAAGCAACTAGAGAACCATGAAGGCTAAGCTGCAAAAAAGGGACTGCACAGTGGGACATCAGAGAAGAGAGAAAGTGTGTGGGCTGGGGTTGGTTAGGGGAGAGGAATCGGGGGTTGGTGGCCTGGGTGGAAAGAATGTCCCAGATAAAGGCTGGGGGTTAAGAAGGGTGATCTGAGTCTCAGCTGTGTGTGTTGGCTTGAAGGCGGGGGTGTGCCTCTCTATTGACTCTCAGGGTTGATTCCAAGCATTTTTTTGGGAAGCTAAGGCACTTCAACTTGCTGTGAAGGAGACACGAATGTTTATACGTCATGGGTACATGTGTGGCGTTTGTTTGGAATTGAATTTAAATTGGACACTGCCGACTACTCATTGCGCGTCTTTGGGAGTCTCAGGTGCACTGAGCTCAGTCGCATTGCCTTTAGGAACTGAATAGTAATAATTACATTATCTATCTCATCATGCAGAGAGTACATATGGGATAATCCTTGATAATCGCATGAGATAAGGCTCAGGTGGAAAGCCCTTCATAAGTTACAAATTGTCCTAAGTTATGATGAATTACATATGACTACAAGAATGTTTGGGAGTAAACAGGTTGTGCATGTATGTGTGTATTTAAGCGGTTATGATTATATTTATGTATTCAACTGTAAGTGTGAATATTGCTGGGTGCAGTGGGGTGTGCCTATAGTTTCAGCTACTGAGGAGGCTGAGGTGGGAGGATCTCTATATAGTGACACCTCATCTCTTAAAAAAAATCTGACTGAGTACAGTGGCTCATGCCTGTAATCCCAGCACTTTGGGAGGCCAAGGCCTGCGGATCACCTGTGGTCAGGAGTTTGAGACCAGCTTGACCAACATGGTAAAATCCTGTCTCTACTAAAAAGAAAAATTAGCTGGATGTGGTGGTAGGCGCTTCTAGTTCCAGGACTCATGGGTAGGCTGAGGCAGGAGAATTGCTTGAACCTGGAAAGTGGAGGTTGCCATGAGCAGAGATTGAGCCACTGCCTTCCAGCCTGGGTGAAACTGTCTAAAAAAAAAAAAAATCAAAGTTTTTTTAAAAAAGTGAATATTGACAACTGTGCGTATGGTATGTGTGGGCTTACCCTTTGCTCTTGGGGTCAGGCCACTGTGAGGCATTACCCAGCAACAAATCCCATAGAGCTACTGTGTGAATATACCTCTACTGCATGAGTCCATATGCCAACCACAGCGGCTTCCCCTTGGGTTCTTGTGACCTCAATAATCCCATGAGTTGGCTGCCAGAATCACCATTTTTAAACATGGAATCCAGCCTGACTTTGAATTAAGGTGTGCTGACTCTACAGCCACCACTACTCTTTCTAGAAACCAGGAGTCCCTCCAACTGTAGCTAAGGCAGCTGGTGTCTTGCGGAAGCCCCTGCCAGGCAGATGCCCATCTTCTTCTGGGGTCATGCGGAACCCCATCTCCTTAGCCCCTCCCATCCCCCCACAGTGTCACAGGGAGCTCACTTCACTCCCTTGGGATACTGTGGGTGCCCCCCAGGCTCCTGATTACGAGGCCCCGAGGCCAGGGCTCTCCTGAGCTCTTGGAGTCTCTGTCTGAGGCCCTGGGCTCTGACCCTCCCTCCCGTTCTCCAGAGGATGGTGTTAGAGGAATGGTGTGTTCCCTTCTTCCCATCCAGACTGTGAGGAAGCTGCTCTCATCCCACCTGGCCCTGCCAGGCCTGGGCTCGCCCCTGGAGAGGAAGCTAAGCAGGAATTTGGAGATTCTCAGGGGCCCGGGGAGACCCTCCTGCCACCGCCTGAGGGGCCACAGATAATCTGTCATTGAGCCCAGGAGGTCAATGGTGTGATTGGTTCTAGGTCCCGCTGGACTTGTGTTACTCGCTCCTCTGTAGAAAGCTAAGATCTCTTGGAGAGGTCTGGAATTCCTACTGAGAATTGGATCAAACATCTGCCCTTAGGCTCTGGGTGGAGCCTGCCATGTGTGGGCTTCTGGAGCTTTTGAAGAACTGGGTAGGTTGCGATACTGGGGTCTTGTGGAGGGGTGATTGTCACTCACTGCCTGACGCTGACACCCTCATGGCCACACACGTCAGGGGTGCCTACAGACAATACCTTGTGGATGGAAATAGCCAACATCCCTACGGCACAACCAGGCACATTGCAGGGTAGACACTCTACAGATCCTGATGCATAATTTGGAGGTATAACTCATTTTACTCTGGTTATGAAAATAATACATACCAGTTGTAGGAAATTTAGAAAATGTAGACGTATAAAGACAAAATAAAAATAACTCTGAAAGCTGCTGTTTTCCATTTGTTATCTTTCCTTTCATTCTTGCTCTCTCCGCCCAATACACAACTACGTCTCCTGGGTGTGCATGGTGTATGTGTCTCTGTAATTAACACACTTCCGTTTCCTCCAAATCAGTGAAGTGCAAGTGAGAGGCCTGGGGGTTACTCCTGGCCCTTCCCTCCCACTCTGTGTCCCCCTCCCCACCCCTCATCACCCTCTTCTATCACCAAGTCCTTCTGATTCGCCTTTCTCTTCGGTTGCAGTCCACTTCTCTCGCAGCTTCCATCCTGGGGCACTGCAGTGGCTCCTGACTGGTCTGCCCAGATCCACACTCTCCCCTCTACTCAGATAGCACAACGGTGAAGTTCTTTGGGGGTAGACTGCCTGGTTTCGCCTCTTCCGAGCTGTGCAACCTTAGGGAAGTTGCTTCACTTCTCTGAGTGTCAGCTTCCCTATCTCTTAAGATGGGGAGGATTAAATAAGCAAATATGCGTACAACACTTAGACGGGTGCCTGATGTCCTAGCATGCATCCTCCACGGGGCAACACAGACATGATCATGGCTCCCCACCATGGAAAATATGGCAAAGCTTTCTTTCCCATGGCCTTTAGGAATGGCCACCAGAACCCTCCCTGCAAGATTGCATGGTTAGGTCTCCAGCCTGCTCTCTGAGTTCCACTTACACCCTTCTGTCTCTCTCTCTCTCTGTCTGTCTCTGTCTCTCTCTCTCTGTCTCTGTCTCTCTCTCTCTCTGTCTGTCTCTGTCTCTCTCTCTCTGTCTCTGTCTCTCTGTCTCTCTCTCTCTCTCTCTGTCTCTGTCTTTCTCTGTCTGTCTCTGTCTCTCTGTCTCTCTCTCTCTCTCTGTCTCTCTCTCTCTCTGTCTCTGTCTTTCTCTGTCTGTCTCTGTCTCTCTGTCTCTGTCTCTCTCTCTCTGTCTGTCTCTCTCTCTGTCTCTGTCTCTCTCTGTCTCTATCTCTCTCTCTCTCTCCCCCCTCCTCTCATCCGTCTACGCTGGCCTCCTTTTAGTCCTTGACGCTGCTGCTCTAGCCACAACATCTCTGCGTATTCTCTTTTCTCTACTTGAAAGACTTTCCCCTCTCCACCTCTTTCACGTACAATATGCTTCTTATACATGTGATTTGTTTCCCATGTTTTTCTGTTAAAAACGACATAAATATGTCTTTGCATAGAAATCTTCATGCATACCTCTGATTATGTCCTCCAAATAGACCCTTAAAAGTGGAATCTCTGGGTCAAAGGTTATGAACATTGCTTAAGTCTTTTGATGAATATTCCAGATCACTTTCCAGAAAGCAAACACACGCGCTTCTCAGCCTTCTTGCCACACCTCTGTTTCCTGGGCTTCCGTGACATTTTGTTGAAATCTCTTCTCTAGCAGCGACCACATCTCTTTTATAATACTTTGTGTGCTCTCCATCTCCTCAACTAGACTGTAAGCTGTTGGAGGAAAGGGCCATGTCTAGGGAGGCATGTCTTCGTGCCTTCCTAGAGACCTCGTCTATGGCAGGTGCCCAGTGAGTAGTTGCTGAGCTGGACTGAATTGATCATGAGTTGTCAGTTCCTTTCCACATTGGTCTGGGAATCAGGAATCCAGATGTTTGCTAATAAATCAGAAGGCCCCAGATGTCTAAGAGGAAAAGTGCAGCCCTCACTGACTACTGGTGCGGGTCTCTCTCTGTCCATCTCTGTCTGTCTTTGGCTCTCTCATTGATGTCTTCCCTGCCTGACAGTTGAATGACAGAAGAGCCCAGTTTAAAAGCTGCATTTCCTAACTCAGCAACAAAAGTAAATACTGTATATTCCTACTTATAAGTGAGAGCTAAATAATGTGAATGCAGGGACAGAGTGTGGAAGGACAGGCATTAGAGACTCAGAAGGATGGGAGGAGGGGAGGGGCTTGAGGGGTGAGAAATTACTACTTTTTTATGCGATCGGCTCTTACTGTGTTGCCCAGGCTGGAGTGCATGGCATGATCATGGCTCATTGCAGCCTCGACTTTCTGGGCTCAAGCAGTCCTGAGGCAGGAGCCTCAGCCCCCCACGTAGCTCTGACTATAGGAGTTACCACCACACCAGGCTAACTTTTGTATTTGTTTGTAGAGACAGGGTCTCGCCATGGTGCCCAGTCTGCTCTTGAACTCCTGGGCTCCAGAGTTCCGCCCACCTCAGCCTCTCAAAGTGCTGAGATTACAGGTGTGAGCCACTGAGCCCAGTGGAAAAGTTACTTACTAGGGTCAATGCACACTATTCAGACGATGGCGCCACTAAGAGCCTAGACTTTACCACTGCGCAATATCCATGGAACAAAACTGCACCTATAACCCCTAAATTTTTTTTTTTTAAAATCCACAAAAAAATTGCTTTTCCCAATCCCATTACTGGGTATATACCCAAAGGATTACAAATCAATCTATTATAAAGACACATGCACACGTATGTTCATTGTGACACTGTTTACGATAGCAAAGACTTGGAACCAACCCAAATGTCCATCAACGAAAGACTGGATAAAGAAAATGTGGCACATATACACCATGGAATACTATGCAGCCATAAAAGGGATGAGTTCATGTCCTTTGCAGAGACATGGATGAATCTGGAAATCGTCATTCTCAGCAAACTGACACAAGAACAGAAAACCAAACACCACATGTTCTCACTCATAAGTGGGTGTTGAACAATGAGAACACATGCACACAGGGAGGAGAACATCACACACTGGGGTCTGTTGGGGGTAGGGGGCTAGGGGAGGGATAGCAGGGGGTGGGGAGACTGGGGAGGGATAACGTTGGGAGAAATACCTAATGTAGGTGATGGGGGGATGGAGGCAGCAAACCACCATGGCATGTGTATACCTATGTAACAATCCTGCAAGATCTGCACATGTACCCAGAACTTAAAGTAAAATAAAAAAAAGATTGCTTTTGCTACTCTGAGTGGAGGAATGTCTGTGTCTGATGGGCCAGCGGCTTGTGGGGGCCCTGGACTCAGGGAGGCCTGGCTTGAAGTTTCCTTTAGGGGGTACCCTCAGGACCCTGCCTCCTTTCTTTTGCCCCCACCTCCTTCCCTTTGCCCCTGTCTGCTGCCCTCACTGGGGGCATCTGTTATCAAACTCACCCAGGGCTGGGGCACTCCTGTGGCCAGGGTTCTGCAGGGCTCTGCTGTCCCCTTCCTCTGAAGGTTGTTTTACTGGATGCCATCTTGTTCTGGGCTGAGCACTGAGCAGCTTAGAACCTGCAGCTCAAGCTTTTGAAAGCAGCTGAGATGAAGCCCCTGTGTCCCCGGAGAGCCCAGGAGCATTTGCCGTTTGTTCAGAAGAGCCTTGCTCAAAGCTGCAGCCGGACTGCTTCCCCTTTCCAGGATGTTTGGCTTGAAAAAATGGTGAGGGCTTCATCTGGACCCTCCTATTTTGAGATGGGGACCTGGATGACCCCCGCCTGGCCTCCTGTGGCTTGGCCTCCTGTGGCCTATTTGGGTTCTCTCTGTCATGCTCCTGCATGTATGGCACATGCTTGCTCACTGTTCTAACTGCATTACAAATAGTAACTCATTTCATCATCCCTCAAACCCAGTGAGGTAGGTGTTATTATAAAGAGGTAACCAAGCTAGCCAGAGGCTGGGCCAAGGCTTGAACCAGGTGATCTGGTTTGAGTTCGGGGTCCTAGCCTTGGTGTCGGGTCTCTGGATCCTGGTTAGGCAATGTGAGCCTATTAGTGTGCGTATGTGTGTAATGAGTGTGTGCATATGCATGTGTGTGGGTGTGTACGTGTGTGCATGCATGTGTACGTGTGTGCATGAATGTGTGTCCATGAGTATGTCTGTGCATGTGTATGTGTGTGTCCATGAATGTGTGTGCATGAGTGTGTGTGTGCCTATGTTTGTACATGAATGGTGTGTGCATACGTGTATTTGTGTGTGAGAGAGAAGCTTTTCCCAGCCCGCTGCGGAGGCTCTTAGCACTGGTAGCACCTAGGAAGCAGTGTGACCTACCCACATAGTGGAAAGGACCTTGCATGAAGCTGGCCCTGAGTTTGATTTCTTGCCCCGCCCCATGTAAGCTTTGTGTTTTTGGGCATGCTGCGTCACTTCTCTGAGTACTGATTTCCGCCTCTGTAAATGGAGACTACGTTATCTATCTTAGTGTTGTTAATTTCCGTCAATGGCTAAGGCCAGTACCTAGCACATGGTAGACCCTGAAATAAATATTCTCCATCTTCTCCTTTCCTGTACTTCCAGGCAAGCTGAGAGGTGGAGGGAGTTTATTCAAGTCTTTACCTGTGGTGCCCTTTCTTCTGTTTGCCAAAATCTCTTTTCACTCTGGGAACCCAAACTGTCACTGACCCATCAAAAAACATCAGTTTCACTTGTGCCTAAGTACTGAAGACTCTCTGCATTATCCTTCCCACCCATTTTCACATTGGTTAAAGGAATGGAAGAAGACGGTACTGTTCAGCCCAGATGCTCAAGCCCTTCAAAGGGGCCAGAGACTGCCTGGTGCCTCCCAGATCCCCCTCACCTGTTCATTTTGCGATGTTAAGGCAGATTCTGGAACAAACCTCCCCTTCTCTGTCTTGGGCCATGTGCTTGGAGGCTTTTCTCAGAGCCCACATGCTCTTCTTTGTCCCCAGGCACCATCCACTTGGCTCTGGACCACACCCTGCCTGACTGAGCCATCCTGGGAGCTGTCAACACGGGTGTGCGTGCTGGTATGCTGGCCTGGGGGCTCAGGAGAGAGAAGGTGTGGGGAGCCGGGAAAAATGCGCTGGGCTGGTTTGCATGACGCGCCAGCATGGAAACCGCCTGCTAATCATGGTGCACAGCTGAGGGTACCCAGAGCAGGGCGAGGAGGGCATGCGGGGCTGAGCTGTCACAGGAAAGGGAGGAGGCTCTGGGACTCAGGGCACAGGCCGGTAGATGGAAGCTTCGGGCAGGCTGCTTTTTGTTCAAGGTAAAAAAACAAAATGAAAATTGTTGAACCTTGAGCTAGTCTGCCTGTAAGGTAGTAAACTCCCCATCCGTGCAGGTATTCCGGAGGCTGCAGGCTCACCTGTGGGTGCTGTGGGAGCAAGGACAATCGCACTGGGAGAAAGGTGGTTCCCTCCAACCTTAAGATTCCCTGAGCCTGAGACTGGATTCCCGGCCTGTGGTTTTCAAACTTCAGAGTATAGGCCTTTACTCTTGTTGAAAAACATGTAGGTTGTACTAACCAGGTGCCAGGCTCTGGTCTAATTGCTCACAAACGTTAGCTCATGTAATTCTCATCAGAACTCTATGAGGTAGGTACTCATATTTCCATTTCATAGATGGGGAAACTGAGGTGTAGATGGGGAACTTGCCAAGAGCTCCCAGCTAGTCAGTGTGACCTGAGTCTGTTCTTTTTTTTTGAGATAGACTCTCACTCAGTCACTTAGGCTGGAGTGCAGTGGTGCGATAGCAGCTCACTGCAACCTCCGTCTCCCGGGTTCAAGTGATTCTCCTGTCTCAGCCTCCCGAGTGGCTGGGATTACAGGTGTGCACCACCACGCCAGGCTAATTTTTTGTATTTTTTGTAGAGACAGGGTTTCATCATGTTGGCCAGGCTGGTCTTGAACTCCTGACTTCAGGTGATTTGCCAGCCTTGGCCTCCCAAAGACCTGGGATTACAGGCATGAGCCACCGTGCCTGGCCCTGTTCTCTTTACTGCTGTGCCACCGTGGCCCTAGCTGGAGGTGTCTCCAGCAGGCCTGGTTGCCGTGCCTTAGTCTGGGCTTGACTAAGGGGAATCTGGCCAAGTGCAGCAACAGGCAGGTGACATGCTCTAGGATGAGTGGGCCTTGCGAGGAGTCCTTTCCTGCCTGTATATCATAGCCCAAAGACGCAGTGTCACCCAGGCAAGGGAGTGAGGGGACGTACCCTCCAGATCAGCAGAGGGCTCTTATAGAATCTGGATGCTTGAAAATCCTGGTCAGCAAGTTACCCTACGGCATGTCTGTTGTTCACCATGGAACTCCAGGAACTGGGGAATAGGGAGGTGACTCTGTTGATCCCAGGAGACATAGGATTTCCCCGAGAGGGGGACTCAGGCCTGGGGTCAAGGTGAAGGCTGCAGCATCAGAACTGGCAGTGTCAGAAACATTTAGGAAGAGTGATGGAATCCCAGGTCTGGGGTGGGAGCAGCTGCCCCCTCAAAAGAGGATGGGCGCTGGGGCCTCAGAGACCAGAATTTAACCCCCAGATGTGCCGCTTTTGCTACTTGTGTCACTAGGTCATGTTGGTTAACCTCTGATTCATGGCTTCCTTATCTGTAAAGGTGAGCGATGATAACTATCTTCCATGATGGTTGCAGGGGGGGTCAAATTAGATAATATCTGCTTACACAGAGGCTTGTAAATAATAGTGGCTCACCAAATGTCCTTGTGTTGTGTTGAGTTGCTCTTGCCTTGGGTGGGAATTGACCTTATAGAGACAGGGGTGGGACCGAGCAGAAGGTGAATGGGTGGGGAGGGCTGAAGATGGTGAGAGACTGGAAGATTCCTGGAGTTCATCAGGTCAGTCAAGAATGATTTTGTGAGACCCCCCTCTGCCCCAGGTGTTAACCCCAAGACAAGGCAACTTGGGGTCTGTGGAAACAGAGGCTACGAAGGAAATGGAGGCCAAAGAATGACTTAGCATACCTAGGATTTCAGGTTAATGAGTTGAAAACTATACTCAGGGCCAGGGAGCTGCACTGAGAGGTCAAGCAAGCTTATCCTTGGCATTTCCTCCCCACCCCTGACCTCTGTCTAGGGTGTTCTCTGCTGTCTTTCTCTGAGTGTTGTGGATACTCTCCTATCTCATCTGCAAAACAAGTGGCTTGGATGGGATGATGACTAAGACCAATGAGATACCTTCCATGGTCTTAAAGATTAAATATTTTACTTTTCTGTTAATCTGAGAACTTAGAAGGATTCCCTCCAAGTTAAAGGGCTACATTGACAGCAGTTAGATGAACAGAAAGGACTAGAAGTGAGAGTGATGGCAACAAGGGCAGTTGCTTTCCGTCTATGGTGCTCTGGGACTTGATGACAGCGCTCCGTGTGTTAGGTTTCCTGATTATAACTCGCCCATTTTGTAGAGGAGGCTACTGAGGACCTGAGGCTGTTAAATGACTTGCTTGAGGTCACACAAGTAGTGAGTGATAAAGTCAGTCCCCTAACCAGGATTTTCCAATCCTAACTCTGATACAAAGTACTGACGTGAAGACATTGCTCATGTCAAGGCCCCAGTCTCCCCATCTGTGAAATGGGTGGATTGTTCCACTGGCAATAAGATCTGTGTGTGTGTGTGTGTGTGTGTGTGTGTTTTGTGACAGGGTTGCTCTCTGTTGCCCAGGCTGGAGTGCAGTGGCATGATTCCAGCTCACTGTACCTCAAACTTCTGGGTTCAAGCGATCCTCCTGCCACAGCCTCCCACGTAGCTGGGATTACAGGTGTACACCACCGTGCCCAGCTAATTTTTTTTTTTTTTTTTAGTTAATATGCGGTCTCACTATGTTGGCCAAGATGGTTTCAAATTCCTGGCCTCAAGTGGTCTTGCGTTGACCTCCCTGAGTGCTGGAGTTACAGGTGTGAGCCACCATGCCCAGCCAGATGTGTGATCTCCCACCCATCAGAACTGGTGACCTGCTTGCCCTTGGAATGCCAGGGGCTGACCTGGCTTTCCAGGTCCCTGCGGGTGGGGAAGCTTCACTTGCTGCTGGTTGGTGAATGACTGTTTTGGTCTCTGGAGGGTTTGAGAATCGCATTTCTCCCTCTTATTGCTATGGGTGACCAACACTAGCTGAAGCTTGAAATCAGGCCCCAAAGGGTGGCCTTGCTGTTGGCTCTGATTTCTCTTTTCACTGTCTAGGGCCCAGGGAGTTTTTCAGCCTTTTTGGTTGTGAGGAACTGTGGGCCCTCCTGTGCCCTGAAAGGCCTTGCTTGGTGGGTGTCTAGTCCAAGCCCTTGCCGTTAGGCGGATGGACCAGATGACCTAATAAAGTTCCTAATAAAACCTCCTGGGCAGATCACCAACCTCCTTCCTCTTTAAAGTCTCATCGAGAGAGGAATGTCTACAGCATCCCTTGGTAACACATTACAGTGTTTCACAACCCTCCTAGCCAGGAAGCTGTTCTTAATTTTTAACCTTAATCCATCCCGCTGAAATTTAAGGCCCTTTTCTCTTGTTGAGTGCAAATGGAGAACAGCTGCTCACGCTCATCGTCTGACATCAGCTATTTCTCAGGATGACCCTGCGAGACAGGCCAGGGTTATTAGACCCAATTTGGTGCTCAGCAAATATGTATTGATTCCTGCATGCGTGGGCCACAGGCCGGTTTGTTGGGTGCGATGAAGAGCTGCAGGTTTACCAGAGTGTCTCTTTAGATGGATGTACATCTCCCAATGCCTATAGAACACTCCAGACCCCAGAGAGTGAAGACCTTGCCTGCTGGACTTGCTTTGAGACCTACTCCACCTCCCCAGAGCAGAAGCTGCTTCGCAGAGGGGAACAGTTTTATGGAGGTGGCTGAGACCTTAAACTGGAGGCAACCCATCTGAGGTGGCATCCAGAGGAGACCGTCTGGCCCCTCCTTCACCTTGGATGTAGCTCTGTTCCTGGGATCTCTTTTCAATAAGCAAGACTGGGGCTGTTCCGAGAGGGTGCATGGATTCCCTGCCATCCCGCGTGGCCAAGTGGAGGGCATGGGAAACAGCCATGAGGGTTTTGTGACCACACAGAGACTCTCCCAGCCCCCTGTCCTTTTGGAAAGAAGGCAAGGATGAAATATAATCAAGCAATTAACCACCCCCATCATCACCAAGAACAACATATCAACAACAAGAAGAGGGACAACAAAACCCACGGATGAAACATTCCTTTCTCAGCTCAGATCTTACTTGGCGCACGCTCTCTCTGCTGTCTCGGTCTGTGGTTTAGAGAAACCTGGGCAATGCTGTTTGGAAGAACAGGTGAGCCAGGGTGGTGAATTTCAGAGGCCTGGGCCCACCGCCTCCACCCCTTCCCCAGTTTAACCTTTGACAGGATCTTCACCTTTCTCTGATCAGTGTTGCTTCTTGTTCAAAGGCCTCAGCCACCCAGCTGTGTCCCTCTCCCTGGAGGGCAAGCGTGGAGGGCAGTGGCTCTGCTTGATGAGAGGACTTTAAGGGGCCAATCTGTCCCTGGGCACCCCCTCCTGGGCTCGTTTTCTCCAGGAGGCTGCTTTCTGATCCATAAACCTTCTCCTCGGGGCTTGGGGTCGAGCTGTTCCTGATGTTTATCAGAAGCCGGGATCAAAGCTCTTCAGGTCGTAAATCTCTCTCTGTGGCTGTCGGGCCCCAGGGCAGCTGAAGAGGGTTGACAGCCCCTTGGACCTCAAAGGAAAAAATGTGCTCTACTCCACCCACTGCGGCTCTGCCAAGAAGCTGTCCTCTGAGAAGCCATGGCTGGGCCATTCCATTCCGGGGAGCTGCTGCAAAGAGCTGGGAGGCCTAGAAGAGCTTGTGTGTGCTGAAGGGGAGGAAGCCCAGGCTTGAGGGAGGGGTGCGGGTGCAGCTCCTCTGTGTGGGGGGGCTGGGGGACCTTGTGTGCCTTTTCCTTGTGGCTGTGAAATACTTTATGAGTACTTCCATAGGTGGATGGACAGGGGGTGGGGGAGATAAACTCAGCCGCAAGGCCCCAGGGCCTCAGGAACCTTGCATCCAACCCTCTCATTTTACAGAAGAAAACTGTGCCTGGAAGGTTGAAGGGTTTGTTCCCAGCCACACAACCAGGGATCCTTAGGACAGCCAGACCATGAAACCATTTCCAAACTGCCAATCCATGGCAGAGCATCAAGGCCTTAGGAATCGCCGAGACTCCATGGAAGCATTGGGAAAGGGCTCCCTAGCTTTTGAAGCTCCTCACTGTTCTGGAGTGTGCATGGAGCCCATGACTGCGGGGTTTTGTAGACATCTCAGGGATTACGTGACTGGTACCCATGACAAAGTCAAGGCTGCTGGAGAAAATGAATGAATCAGAGGATTTCAGGGGCAGCTGGACACGGGAGCTGGTGGGCTGTTGGGAGTGCTCCCTTGCTGGGCAGGCTTCCTTCCTCCTGGTGATGGGGGCCTCCTCAGTGCAAAGATGAAGGGGTGGAGAGGCTGAAGCAGCAGGAATCTCTCTCGTTGATAGGTATGGGGTCTTGAAGTCCTTTTCTTTGTCCCAAGATTCATGGAAGCCTTGGGGCTGAGCTTTGAATTTCTAAGCATGGGGTGCAGGGACGTTTAAGCAAACTCTTACCATCCTCTCTCCTCTTTAGGGCTTCCTAGGAATCAACAATGCCAAGGAAGGAAGGGATTATAGAAATAGCTTAACCCCTTCATTTACTAACATGGAAACTGAGGCAGAGGGAAGAGACTGATCGTGGAAGGGAGAGCCATCAGCAGAAAGAGACCCTGAGGTCTTCGAGTGGGATTCCCAGGAGCACCAGCTGGGGCTGATTCACAGAACAAATGCATGCAAACCTTGCTATCAATAAACTACGCATGCACTTATATAAAACACATAAAAATATATGGTCATGGTTTTGGAGCAATACCCCACAGATAAAAGTAGCTTTAAATCCTCCATAAAATAATAAAGTCTAGTCCTGAACTCCTCAGGTGATCACAGGTGGCAGGGGCCACTCAAACTTTGATGGCTTGGCCTCTCCATGTATAGAGAGGAGGCGGAAAAGCATTGGGGATGAAGACATGGGCTTGAGTCACAAAGATGTGGGTTCCAGGCCAGGCTTGGCCCTTGCTAACTGTTGGCCTTGAGCAAATTACCCAACACTTTTCCTGGTTTGTTCCTACCTCATAGGTAGTTGTACAGATGAAATGATATCAGTTCTCAGAACAGTGCTGGGGACAGAGTACACACTATTCTCAACACATGTTCACTTTTAGAAATACCTTGGGATTCTAATTGACATTCAAAAGGACCTCACTGGGAGGCAGGACCAAGGTGGAGTCTCTTCTCTTGGATGGGATGTGGGCCTATTTTCTTTTACTTCTTTATTTTTGTAGGTGCATGCCACCACTCTTGCTAATTAATTTTTTTCTTTTTGTAGAGATGGGGTCTCACTATGTTGTCCAGGCTGGTCTTAAACTCCTGGCCTCAAGCAATCCTCCTGCCTCAGCCTCCCACAGTGCTGGGATTATAGGCGTGAACCACCACACCTGGCATCCCTACTTTAAATCTAACGACAAATCACCCACAAGGTGCAGTGGGGAAATAGAGGGCTAGGCTCAGTTAACTCAGAAGATTTATCCCAGGGATCAGGAAATGAGAGTTTCAGATGTTGGCAGCAGCTAAGTGGCTTTTAGGGCCTTTTTTCTATCTGGCCAGGGCTCATCCTGGGCTGAGCTTTAAAGCCCATTAGGGGCTAAATTCTGTCCCCCTCAAAATTTATATGTTGAAGTTCTAACCTCAGTGCCTTAGACTGTGGCTACATTTGGAGAGAGGGTCTCTAAAGAGGTAATTAGGTTAAAATGAGGTCATTAGGGTGGGCCCTAGTCCAACAGGAATGATGTCCTTGTTGGATAAGGGGCAATGTGGACACAGACAGGTGCAGAGGGGAGCACTTGTCCGCTTCTTCTGTGAAGAGACAGAAAGAAGACATCTGCCTGCAATCCACGGAGGGGGCCTGCGAAGGAACCACCCCTGCCAGCACCTTGGTCTTGGCCTTCCAGCCTCCAGAACTGGGAGGCAATCAATTTCTGGTAAGGCAGCCATAGCTACCTTTCTATGGCGCTCATGCTCCCAGTTCGGCAGAGGGGAAGGGACCACGGGCCAGTGCTTCTTAGACCTTCAAGTGTGTGAAACTCACTTCCTGGGGAGCTGGATTAAGATGCAGATTCTATGACCATCTAGTTTCCCCTTTCCCATCCCTTATCTAATTGACTCCTCAGTAGAACTGTGTGAAGTAGACAGAGCAAGAATTTTCATCCCCATTTTCCAGATTGAGAAACCGAGTCTCAGACGGAGGAATCACAGCCAGTGAGTGGCAGCCAAGCCTCCAACTCCGGTCAAGTGAGGCATCCTCACGTCCCATGTCCCCTGTAATTTCCCGATCCCTAGCGGAGACACTTGGAAAGACGCCCTAGTGACACTGTGTCAGGGCTCCCTTTTTTATTTTCTGACCGAGTTTCTTCTTGTCACCCAGGCTGGAGTACAGTGATGCGATCTTGGTTCACTGCAACCTCCACCTCCCAGGTTCAAGCAATTCTCCTGCTTCAGCCTCCCAAGTAGCTGGGATTATAGATGCTTACCACCATGCCTGGCTAAATTCTGTATTTTTAGTGGAGAAGGGGTTTCACTGTGTTGACCAGGCTGGTCTTGAACTCCTGACCTCAGGTGATCCACCTGCTTCAGCTTCCCAAAGTGCTGGGATTACAGGTGTGAGCCACTGTGCCCAGCAGGGCTCCATTTTGACAGACATTGTCTTAGACCTCAGGCTCCCTCAGGCCTTCCCTCCTGGGGATTGGAGCTGAGGGAGGATGGGAGGGGTCCTTTCCCATCACAGCACGGCTAGGCTGGTGAGAGGGGCTGGGAGCTCCCGGATCTGTCTGGACATGCAGCCACTCCTGGCACTCCCCACCCCTCCTTCCACCCAGCTCCTCTGCCTTCCAGTAAGTGAATGAAGTCAGGAAGGCCGCGGGCCATCTCGGGTGAGGGAGGGAGCGGGCTCACCATCGGGATGGGCGTGGAGACGGTGTGAACTCCTTGGTGTCTTGCTCTTGTCAGCCTCCAGCATGACATATGCACAAAGGTACCTTTTATAGGTGGGAAATTATAGGTGCTGCCACTTCAAAGGCCTTGGCAACCAGAGCACCTCTTTGATAGATGACAGTATTATTAATGGTGATTTATTGCTGGGGCCATTTTGACAACAGAAATAACCAGTTTCCCCACCTTTTTGGCTCCCTTCTCCCACACCTTGCTGGGGACTTTTTTTTCTTTTAGCTGGTCCTGTGTTTTTTTCTGGCTGTGGGGGTTACCTTCCTGCACGAGGAGGCATGGGAGGGAACCCATGGAAGGTCTGTTTAAGGCACACAGTGAGGCATCCAGCTTATTAATTTGTCATCATGTGTCATAAAGTTTAGTGAAATGTTGGCAGATTGTGATCCTAAGCAGGGCAATTACCCTCTCATTAGAGTGGCGCAGTCTGTCTCTCTGTCTCTCTGTCTCTCTCTCTCTCTATTTTTCTCTCTCTCCCTGCCTGCGCTCCCCTTCCTGGGATTGTTCTTACCTCTGCCCTACTTGCACAATTAGTCATGAGTGGAGGTCACTTGCTTCGTAATTATCCCAGAGTAGGCCTGGCCTTGGCCACGCAGAGCTGAAGGGGAAGGGGCGTATGAGAGCTAACAGCTGTGGGGCTTGCTGTAGCGAACTGGCCTCCCGCGTACAGGGACAAAGTGCTGTCCCAGGCGGGAGGCTGCAGTAGGAGGGCAGTGGTCCGAGGTTTCTGGCTCCAGGCAGTGAGAAGGGAGAGCGGAGAGAGAGCTGACAGGAGCGACTGAGCCTCCGTGGACTTCATCACTCACCCAGAGTTTCCTGCAGAGCTGCCTCCCTCGGCCTTTTTCTCCCTCATTTTTGTATCTCGAACCAGAGGTGGAAAATAAGAAAGGAAGTGGCAGTGGGTGGTGGGGGCATGGGACATGAGGACTCCTCACTTGATCTGAATTAGAGGGTCAGCTGCCACTCACTTGCTATGATTCTTCCGTCTGAGACTCAGTTTCTCAATCTAGGAAACGGGGGTGAAGCATCTTGCCCCCCATCTGCTTCCTACATTTTAGAGAAGATCAAATTAGAAAAGCGATAGGAAAGGGGATGGCTCATGATAAATCACTCCAGAAATCTGAGGGATGACTGTAATTTCATATGTGTGACCACATGGTCTTATGTCATGTTAATGGAGCTCCACCCCCGTGGTGATTCCAAAGGATCATTGAGTATATTGAGATTCGGACTTCTGTCTCTCTCTGCATTCCTCAGGGTTTTGATGACCCTGGTTTCTATATCTGCTTGGGAGGCATTGGGTTTGACTCTGGTCTGAACAGCGGGAGTTTGGGGCACACACGTGATAATGTTACATGAACAGTGCGAGGTTAAGACAAATGCGGGTAAGCTAGAGGCGCTAATGGAGCCGCAGTTTGCCAGATCTGAAAAGGGCCTTAGAGATTACCTAGTTGAATTGTCCCCTGCTATAGATTTGTAAATCGAGGCTCAAAGAGGTAGAATAACTTTCCTAAAAAGCATCAGATAAATTATAGGCAGACTGGGGACTAGATCTCCCGTCCCCAGACTCAGCCCAGTGCTCTGTCCACCAAAGCCTGTTGACTACCTTGACTCTGGGTGCTCCTTCTCCTCCTCCTTCATCACCAATCAGCTCTTAGGAAAGCACCTGCTAGCAGTCATTTACACCTGAGCCTGAATTTAAGTCAACATTTAGTTCTCCCAGGTGCATTTGCTTTTTTTTTGAGACAGAGTCTTGCTCTGTCACCCAGGCTGGAGTACAATGGCATGATCTTAGCTCACTGCAACCTCCACCTCCTGGGTTCAAGTGATTCTCCGGCCTCAGCCTCCTGAGTAGCTGTGATTTACAGGTGCCCGCCACCACACCTGGCTAATTTTTGTGTTTTTAGTAGAGATGGGGGGGTTTCACCATGTTGGTCAGGCTGGTCTCGAACTCCTGACCTCAGGTGATCCACCTGCCTCAGCCTCCCAAAGTTCTGGGATTACAGCCGTGAGCCACTGCGCCTGACCACATTTGCTTTTGAAGCCCCATCCCATCTTCTAGATTGTTCCCTGTCAATGGCAATTCCAGCACTGGGGAGAAGAGAGGCCAGGCAGGGTTCATGATTCTCACCCCAGAGACCCTGCCACTTGCCTACTCTTATTGCCTGGTGGACACATAGTTCAGTGCAGTTAAACTGCACTGGAGCTAGATCTATGTGTCCATAGTTCAGAGCGAGTTTGTCAGGAGCTGTCAGGGAGTAAGGCTGGGTAGATAGATGGAGTCAGACTCGTTCAAAAATAGAAAATCAGCAGATAGGTTTAAAAATGAAAAGAAGCCAGACAGAGTGAAGGTGGTTTCTAAACCAACACCTGTCCCTTCTGTTTGTTTTCTGGTTTCTTTCTCCATTGTTGGAGAATGCTAGAAGGCAGACTAGTATTAAGAACTCTAAGTTCCTGGCCTGGCATGGTGGCTTATACCTGTGATCCCAGCAACTTAGGAGGCTGAGGCAGGAGGGGATCACTTGAGCCCAGGAATTTGAGATCAACCTGGGCAACATGTTGAAACCCCATCTCTACAAAAAATACAAAAATTAGCCAGGCATGGTGGTGCATGCTTCTGGTCTCAGCTACTTGGGGAGGCTGATGTGGGAGGGTTGCTTGAGCCCAGGAGGTCAAGATATCAGTGAACTATGATCGCACCACTGCACTCCAGCCTGGGTGACAGAGTGAGACCTTGTCTCAAAAAAACAAATAAAAAACTTTTACACTTGAAGTGTCTGGTGCAGGGAGAGTTTCTGAGGCCTCATGTTTACCAGGGCACTGTGCTATATGCGGGGTAGTGATGGGGAGAGACACCATTCCAACACCTTGGAGGCGAGGTCTAGAGTCAGGGCCACAGATGAGGGAGAGGAAGAGACTCCCACTGCAAATGGGCTGGGCTTCCCTGCTTTTGCCCACTGAGTGAACAACAGGGCTCTTTCTGTAGGTCTCTTTGAGCCTTAAGCATGGAATGCCATGAGATTGAACAGTGATAAAATGTTTTGCTGAAAGTTCTCTTCATTGAAATGCAAAGGGGAAGAAAGAATTTAGAAATGATCTGAGGTTTCCAGCTTGGGGAGAGAGAAAGTGAGAGGAAGTGGGGCCCTCTGGGGAATGGAATGAACACCTCCAATTTCAGGCTTGTAGATTGCAGTGAGGGGAGGCAGCCACATGCAAATGTCCTTCCTGGATCCTGGAAACAAGGTCAAAGCAGAGATGGACAAGTAGGAGCACAGCCTAGAGGAGATAGGTGATGCCTGAAGCCATGAGAAGGGTGTTATCTCTGCAGGAAGAATTGCAACACCGCCTCCCAGCTGAGCAAACAGTCTGGGCTGGGATGTGAGTGGTATCACACTCTGCACTCACTTCCTCCTTCAGTGGTCATTTGAGAGTTCACTGGGGCTGACCTACCCGCCTGGTCCTGAAGGACAGAAAGGAATGGAGAATAAAGAAGGTCCAAAGTGCATCTCTTCCTCCTCTTCCAAAGCCATGAGGGTACCTATGGATTTGCAGGCTGTGTGTGGTCACTGTGGACAGAGAGACTCCTACCCCACTGGGGGGCTTTGCCATGCCGAGGCACAAATCACAGCTTCTCTTTGCCCTCTGAAGTCAAAGGGAGAAGACAGGGGTTGTCCATCTTTTTTGGCAGCCTCAGATGATCCAACCTAATATACGTCATTAACTAATTGTGTGATCTTGAACAAGTCACTTTATCTCGTTGTGACTCAAGTGAACATAGGGGTATAGAGCATTTGCCCTGCTGACCTCATTGGAGCATTGTGAAATAATAGCTAATGAGATTGTGCATAGCAAGTGTTTTGTAAACTTAACAGTGATAGGCATAGCTTAGTTCCCATGAGAATGACTCTGACGATTATCCGTGGCATTGGAATACGGACCTCCCATCTCTGAGAAAGCTCCAGGGGCAAAATGCTTCTGATCTCAAATTGTAGGACCAGATTTCTTGTTTACAGGACAGGGCGAGCTCCTTCTCTTAAGGATCAAGGGGGTGAAGGAGAATTCCCTGCTTTTGGTGGGGGGTTCCTTCTGAAAGCCATGCCCTGCTCCCATTTGAGGAGGGCACCCAGTCCCAGTTCTGTCTGGAAGCACCCTGCCCAACCCCAGGGCCAGCCCCATCCCAGCCAGGCTTCTGAGATGTCAGACCTGAAAGGTAGCTGCTGCCTCACCTGACAGGTGTCTCCGCCAGAGCTGGAAGATGAGGAGATAGGCGAGCCAAGTATCTTTCCTCCTTGAATTGATAACTGCTGTGCAATGAAGCTCTGTAATTGCTAAATAAAACCTCTTGCCCCATCATGATGGATTTATGGCCGAAACACCTTATCTGAACTGAGAATATTTTATGAGTATGCATGGGTGTGTGTGGGATACAAGGAGGGAAAAGGCAGTTTTGCAAAAATTTCCAGAGGTACTCCGTAATCTGCCCTACTCCGAAGTATTATCTAGAAGCTCTTTCTAGATCTGCCAGACTTAAGCATCTATAAATCTTCTCCATATTCTAGCACAGTGTAGATGTCTCATGAAACATTTGCCCATGATGATGATGATGATGACGAAGGCTGTGGTCTGGAAAGGGGCTCCATTTCTTGATAAGTTTAATTCAATCCAGCAATTATTGAACAAATGCTCATTTTTGCTCAGGGCTAGGAAAACTATTATTTTTTGGTAGGGTGGAGAAGGGGGAGGGATGGAGAATATAAATATAAATGATACAAACTCTTTTCTCTAGATCCGTGGTCTATATTGAGGGGCCAGAACATGCACATTCGGAGTGGATGGGGGGCAGGAGGGGTTGGAGAGGCGACAACTAATAGCCCAGAGTGTAGCTTCAGGAGCTGGACACACCTGGTGGGATCTTCCGGTAGTTTCTTTTTTAATTTTTAAAACAGAGTCTCGCTCTGTCTCCAGGCTGGAGTGCAGTGGCGTGATGTTGGTTCACTGCAACCTCTGCCTCCTGGGTTCAAGCGATTCTTGTGCTGCAGCCTCCCGAGTAGCTGGGATTACAGGCGCCTGACACCTCGCCCAGCTAATTTTTGTATTTTTAGTAGAGACGAGGTTTCACCATGTTGGCCAGGCTGGTCTTGAACTCATGACCTCGTGATCCGCCTGCCTCAGCCTCCCAAAGTGTTGGGATTACAAGCGGAGCTGCCACGCCCAGCCTCTTCAGTTAGTTTATTGTGTTTTGAGCTCCTCAGTTTTCTCCCCTCTAACATGGGGACAACACTATTCCCTAGCTCCAAGGGTGGTGTGAAGGTCACAGGATTTGTGTAGGGGTTACTTAATACTGTGCAGGATCAGTGGCTCAGTAGCATCACCAACACGAGGATGAAGATGAAGGACCAGGACCCACTGACAGGGCCAGGCTGGAGATGATCAGGAGTAAGGAAACGTCACAAACTCAGGGCTCTGTGTGTGCTGGTTATCCCATTATTTTGCAATCTTGTAAAATGTAAAATTAATTTAATGGGTAATACATCCAAGCGGTTTAAAAACAAAAAGGTATAAAGAAAGATGCAGCAAAAAGGAAAATTGCTCTCATTTCTGACCCCTGACTATTGTGTTCCCTCTTCTCACAGGCAGCCACTGTCATCGGTTTCTGGGGCATTCTTTCTGAGAGCGTCGTACACCCAGCATCTAATGATGCCCCTCTTCTTCCTCTTTCTTGTTTTAACCTAAAAGGAGGAACTGGGAGTTGATGATAGCCATAGAGTGGAAGGCAGCAGCTGGAGGGAGGAAGCTGGATTTATCTGAGCACCTACTATGTGCCAAGCCCAGATAAAATCCTATCAGTTCCAATGAAATTCGGAGAAAGATTCACTGTCTTAGAATCTGAAAACATCAGTGCTGGAGGGGAAGGTGGAAGCCTTCTGGGCTAATCTCGTTCATTACTGATATGGAAGTGATTTGCCCAAAGTTCCAGAGCTTTCTGATTTTTGCTTCTTCTTGCTAGGAAAGCAATTATCCTATAATAATCCTTCCTTACAGGCAAAAATATTTTATGGTGCACCTGCCTCGCTCACCAGTGGGACGACAGTCTCTGCAGACCTGTGGGTCATTTGGGCCCTGGACCAGCCTCCTTGTTTCACACCAGCCTGTGGGCGGCCTACCCTTGCTGGCAGCCATCATCCCAGCTCCCTCCTGTTGTACCCCCTGCCCCAAATCCCAGGACTTGTCACTGCCAGCTTTTCCCCCTATTGCTCCTTGTCTTCCACCCTCTCAGGACTCAGGTCACCAGGATAGGTGTCTATCCAATCCCTACCGAAGTGCCAGCAGGAGAGATGTGGGGAACCCTTTCAAGCAAAAGTGGTTTTACCTGCTAGGGGTTGACTGTGTCAGCCCCGTCCATAAATTCAAATAGTGAAGTCCTAAACCTGCCAGAACCTCAGAATGTAATTATCTTTGTAGACAGGGTCTTTAACGGGTAATTAAATTAAATCAAGATTACTAGGGTGGGCCTTAATCCAATATGACTGATGTTTTTATAAGAAGAGGAAATTAGGATACAGACAGGAACAGAGGGATGACCAAGCGAAGACACAGGGAGGAGATGGCCATCTACCATCCAAGCCATGCCTCCTACCTTGCCATCCAAACCATGGCCACCGACCATCTAAGCCATGCCACCTACCACCCAAGCCAAGGTCACCTGCCATCCAAGCCATGCCTCCTACTATGCCATCCAAGCCATGGCCACCGACCATCTAAGCCATGCCACCTACCATCCAAGACATGGCCACCTGCCATCCAAGCCATGCCTCCTACCATGCCATCCAAGCCATGGCCACCGACCATCTAAGCCATGCCACCTGCCATCCAAGACATGGCCACCTGCCATCCAAGACATGGTCACCTGCCCACCAAGGAGTGAGGCCTGGAACAGATCCTTCCCCAGAGCCCTGAGTAGGAACCAACCCTGCTGACACCTTGATCTCAGACTTCAAGCCTCCAGAGCGATGGGACAATCCATCTCTGTCATTTAATCCACCCAGCGTGTGCTCTCTTGTCACAGTCGCATTAGCCAAGGAACATACCCAGTCCCTTCTGCAGTCACCTGGCTCAGGAGTGGTTCCAGTCAGGAAGCTCTGAGGCCAGGCAATGTTGGGGCACTCCCTAGAAGGACCCAAAGGAGATATTTGGGAAACAGGAGGGCTGGTGTGGCTTCTCAACATGCCCACCATAAATCCTGGGCCATCCCAGGTGCCAATGGGACCTGCTCTGTGTGTGGTCAAGTGAATGCCAGGAAGCCAGGCTCTGTAGATCCCTGGTTCTGACTGTTGTGAAATCTTGGGCAAATCCCCTCACCTCTCTGGGTCTCAGTTTCCTGATCTGTGCAATGGAGAAAAGGATGAGTGTCCCACTTGCTTTGAGGCAGTGGTATGGATTAAATGATTAAAACGTGTAAGTGCAATTGCAAAAATATGGAACCAGCCCATCAATCGATGAGTGTATAATGTTCTTTCTCAATGTATGGTAGAATACGACTTAGCCATAAAAAGGGGTGAATTAATGGCATTCACAGCCACCTGCATGAGATTGGAGACTATTATTCTTTTTTGTTTGTTTGTTTTTGAGGCAGGGTCTTCCTCTGTCACCCAGGCTGGAGTGCAGTGGCACGATCTTGGCTCACTCCAACCTTTGCCTCCCAGGTTCAAGTGATTTGGGACTGGAGACTATTATTCTAAGTGAAGTAACTCAGGAATGGAAAAGCAAACATCATATGTTCTCACTCATAAGTGGGAGCTAAGCTATGAAGACGTAAAGGCATAAGAATGATACAGTGGACTTTGGGGATTCAGGCAGAAAGGATGGGAAGGGGGTGAGGGATAAAAGGCTACAAACTGGGTTCAGTGTATACTTGCCTGGGTGATGGGTGCACCAAAATTGCACAAATCAGCACTAAAAAACTTACTCATGTAACCAAATAACACCTGTTCCCCAAAAACCTACGGACATTAAAAAAATTAAAAAAACAATGTGCTGGTGAGGCGCCAAAGATACCCTGCATTGGTGATGGCGATGCAGGTGACGGCACTTTCTCTCCCTAGTGGGGCTGGTGGTGCCCATTCCTGGAGGCCCCACTCTGAGTCTGAGGAGGAACTAAGGCTTTCCTGGCAATACCAGGGCTGCCGTTTAGGAGACCTCTATTGTTTGTCATTTTTTCTTGGTAAGCAGAAAGCTCTAAGCCCTGCAGCCTCCGGTGAACGTCAGAACATTTCAACATCTGAGTCCAGTGTCCCCAGGTCTCATTTTTTTAAAATTAAAAATGCAATAATGTTTTTTATGGAAAATTTAGAAAATACAGATAAATAAGAGAATAAAAAACATGAATTCTTCTGTTGTACCCCCTTCCCCGAATCCCAGGACTTGTCACTGCCAGCTTTTTCCCCTGTTGCTCCTTGTCTTCTACCCCTCTCAGGACTCAGGTCACCAGGATAGGTGTATATCCAATCCCTGCTGAAGTGCCAGCAGGAGAGATTTGGGGAACACTTCCAGGGTTCCTGTCAAATCTGAAGATCTATCCTTCCAGCCTCTTCTTTAAATGTGTGTATTTTCAGAAAAATGAAACCCTGTTGCACATAATACTTTATAACGTTTTTTGTTTTTAAAGACAGGGTCTCATTCTGTTGTCCAGGCTAGAATACAGTGGTGTGATCATAGCTCACTGCAACCTCAAACTCCTGGCCTCAAGTGATGCCACCTAAGCCTCCCAAATTGCTGGGATTCCAGGTATGAGCCACTGTACCCAGCCTATAACCTATTTTTTTTTTTTTTTTTTTTTTGTAAAGAAACAGAGTCTTGCTCTGTCTCACCCAGGCTGGACTGCAGTGGTGCGATCTTGGCTCGCTGCAGCCTCCGCTTCCCAGGTTCAAGTGATTCTGTTGTCTCAGCCTCCCAAGTAGCTGGAACTACAGGCGTGTGCCACCACACTTGGCTAATTTTGTATTTTTAGTAGACACTGGATTTCACTATGTTGGCCAGGCTTGTCTTGAACTCCCGACCTCTTGCCAAGGTGATCCTCTTGCCTCGGCCTCCCAAAGTGCTGGGATTACAGGCGTGAGCCACCGTGACTGGCCCCTGTAACCTATTTTAAAGTCAATGATGCATCACAAACATTTCCCCACGTTGACCTAAATCCATCCCCACCGCAAATTTTTAGTTAGGAATAACCAAAAAGTTCAGATGAACAGTTCTAGAGACCACTAAATGTGGGGAGGAAAAGGGTCCCGGGCACGGCTTCTCCTCTCTGCCTAGCATTAGTTCTCAGGTGTGTGTCTCATCGGGGGCAGGTGAGGTTCCAGGAGAACCCTGAACTTAGGGTCAGATAGGCCGGGAGTCCAGCTTCAGCTCTGCCATTGACAAGCTGTAAGTGGGAAAGGAAAGGGCTGGGGCAAACTGCTTCCTTTCCCCAGCCTCCACCAAGGTTTAACGGCATATTGTAAGTGAAAGAGATGTGTAGTCCTGGCACAGTGGCTGACGCCTGTAATTACAATGCTTTGGGAGGCTGAGGTGGGAGGAATGCTTGAAACCATGGATTTGAGACTAGCCTATGCAATGTAGTAAGACCCGATTTCTATTAAAAAAAATTAGCTGGGTATGGTGGTGCACGCTTCTAAGTACCAGCTACCCGGGAGACTGAGGTGGGAGGATGGCTTGAGCCCAGGAGTTTGAGGCTGCAATGAGCTATGATTGTGCCACTGCAATTCAGCCTGTGTGACAAAGCGAGACCCCATTTCTAAAAATAAATAAATAACAGAAAGAGCTTTGTAAACTGGCAGCCACAATTAATACAAGCTCATGGATGAACAAAGGATATTTTGTTGGTTTTGCAAAGGAAAAAAATCCTATGTCTGGAGGGTCATGAATCACCATGAGTGAAGGAGAGTTGGGCTTGTAGGAAGGAGGAGAATTTGAAAGAAAGAAATATCATATTTGAGTTTTGAGAAAGAATTTGGATTTTGAGAACAGACTCCTTGGTAGATGAAGGAGTAAGTAAGCTCAGTTCGGAGCAAGGGAAGGAAAAGGTCGATTTTAAGGAAGCCAGTAATAATCAGTAATAGTGATGTGGAGGATGAGAGCTAACCCACAGCTTATTTACCATGTATCAGACACTGTTCTAAGCACTTCACAGTGAGCTGTGATCATGCCACTACACTCCAGCCAAGGCAGTAATGCAAGACCCTCTCTCTAGAAAAATTAAATAATAAAAAAATGGAAATAATATTAATAAAATTTTTCTAGAGATAGGGTCTTGCATCACTGCCTGGACTGGAGTGTAGTGGTATGATCATAGCTCACTGTGGCCTCCAACTCCTGAGCTTAAACGATCCTCCTGCCTCAGCCTCCCAAGTAGCTGGGACCACAGGCATGTGCCACCACACCTGGCTAATTTTTTATTTTTTGTAGAGATCAAATCTTGCTATGTTGCTCAGGCTGGTCTTGAGCTCCTGACCTCAACTGATCCTCCCACCTTGGCCTCCTAAAGTATTGGGATATTACAAGTATGAATCACTGTGCCTGGCCTATCCCCCATTTTTTTTTTTTTTGGATGAGAACACCGAGGCACAGAAAGATGAAGGAATTTGTTAAGTGGGGCAGCCAGGGTGTGAGCCTAGGGGCCATGTGTTTTCCTGGACTGCACACATGCCTGGACCAAGGAGGCAAGGTTAGAGAGTGAGAACCCCCTAGACAGATTGAATTTGAAGATGTGAATGTTGCATCTATTTCTCATCATCTATTTGGAGACAATGGATGTTGAGTAGTTTCTCTGCTTCCTTGGCACTCAGGGAGACCCTCTAGAAAGGATTTGGATTTGTGACAACTTGGGGAGTGCAGGGGTGAGGAGTTGGGAGGAGATGATGGTGTCCTGGCCATTCTTTTTCCAGAGCTCCAGGGTGGTGACCTGAGGGAGGGAGCTGTCTGTTTCCGTCGAGGTCAGTGATCTATGTCATTCTTCACCATTGCCTCACTAAGAGGAACTGAGACTGGCTAGAACCCCCATTGTGGCTTGAGATGGATCCTGGGACCCAAAGTGGGGCCCTATGGTGGGTGTGGGCTGTGGTTGGTGTCTCTCAGTTCACAAAATAATCACAGCTTCCCCTTCCCCTCCTTCCTCTTCAGTCTTCCCTCCCACCCATTCTTCCTCCCCAGTGTGGCCTGGTGGAAGCAGCGATAGAAGGGGTGGGCAGAGGTGGAAGGAGAGAGTCCGATGCTACTTTCTGGGAGTGGGTGATGAGGGACCCCCATAGGTTACCCTTAGGCCCTGGAGAAGTTTGAGGGAGAATTCTGTGTTCCTTTTGTCCACGTGGGGAGGAAATAGGAGAAGCAGTATCATGGGGCCTGCCCTGCCTGCTGCTGTCGAAACCTGTTGACAAGTACACGACCCGCTCCTGCTGCTGTGGTCAGGGTCCTGACACCCACCGTGGACCCAGAGAATCCATGAAGAAACTTAAATCAGATGCTGGTCTCCTCCAGTCCACTCTGACTGGCCTGCGGCTGGCTGGCTGTGGGTAATTGGGAAAACAGCCACAAAACAGAAGGTTCTGGAAGCTTCCTGATGGGCTGGCTAGAGGGAGGCCTGAGTGTGGCAAAGGTAGCAGAGGGGTCAAGTGGTTGGCAGGGTGCATTGCTGATTTAATGAACAACGTGCTGGCTGCTGAGGACTGAGGTCACCACAGCACACTCCAGTCTCCACACCCAACTGGGTCAAGGAACCATGCTGGAGACAGCAGATGAATGGACAAATGGTCTTCCTGTCAGCCAAGCACCCAGCCAGAGGTCCCGGGAGGGTGCTGGAGGCACGGGAGGAAGCTAAATGGGCTCCACACAGAGGGATCCTTACTGACAGGCAATCCCCATGCAGAGAGCTCTGCCTTTTCCCCACGGCTGGGTGTGGGTGTATATACACACACACACACACAAAACTCACATACTTTATGGGTTGATGTGTATATCTTTTTAAAAAAAATAGTGATATGTGGACTCTGAAAACGTTGAACTCATGCAGTAGGGAGTAGAATGGTGCTTACCAGAGGCCTGGGAGTGTGGGTGTGGGGGAGAGGTGGTTGGGGAAAGGGGATGTTGGTAAATGGGTGCAGAGTTTCAGTGACACAGAAAGAATATGTTCTGGTGATCCGTTGCACAGTAAAGTGACTGTAGCTAATAATAACGTATTGTACATTTCAAAATAGCTCAAAGAGAGAATTTTACGTGTTCTAACTACAGAGAAATGATAAATATTTGAGGTGATAGATACACCAATTACCCTGATTTTATCATTCCACAATGGATACATGTATTGAAATGTCACATTGTACCCCATAAATATATACAGTAAAATTAGTATTTGTCAATTACAAATAAAACTTTTAAAAAAGAAAAAATTTGTGGGGAAAATTTTAAACTCTAGCAATAAACTAGAGGGAAGAGCTTAGCGACTCTCCATGTGTGGTATCCATCTCCCAGCTTTTACGGTCATCAGCATTTTGCTGATTTCGTTTCATCCATCTTTGTGGTGTATTCTAACAACAGCCGCAATTCCCAGCTTTCAGAATGTAGCTCTCTCTCCATCCTTACGGCAATGCTGGTGGATCAAGCAGAGTAGTTATTATCGTCATTTTACAAAGAGAAGACCTCAGAGAGGTTCAGGAACTCTTCCAAGGTCATAGAGCAATTAGAATCTCTGATGCCTAAGCTGACCCTGCCACTGGCTCACTGGCTCATTTCTTGCTTTTTTCTTTATTTTTGGACCACAAACATTTTTACTTTTATTGTATGTACTTCATATTACACTCTACATTGTTCACTAGTCTAGGTGAGATGAGATGTGACATATAGAGGAATGTTATTTATAAAATGCCCCAAACCTTTCAAGTTTTTGCTGATTAATTTCACCAAATGCTCAGAAATAATTTGCATTCCTGGGAACAAATTTCATTTCTTCCTTCATAATGCCCACAATATGAAACAATTATTAGTAACTCACCTAAGTATGGCAAAAGATGCAAAACAAGAACACAAAAATGGAATGCAAGAGGAAAACAACCCATTTACATGGTAGTCTATAAACAAGCGAAGGCTTGTGAAATGAATTTTAGAACTAAATTTAATTTTTTCCATAAACCAAAATTGTATTTATCTTACCTACAAATCATGTACAAATGCTTGTGAAACAGGCTTTCTTAGAATAAACCCATTTGAATCACTCAGCGCAGTTCAAAGACAAAAAGGTTAAGATCTTTTGTAGAGAAAAGCCTTTTTCTAAATTTTTAATTTTTGCAGGGCTACCCCATATGCTGTGAGCCCAGAGTGGCCAAGAAAAGCCTTTTAAACACCCAAGAGATGTCCTTCACACGAACTAAACCCTGACTTTGCATGTAATGGGCTGTTGATTTGGCTTAATTTTATCACACACCAGACTTGCCACGTTAGCGAAGGGAAGACCAAGGCAGGCTAACAACAAAAGCAATCACAAATACATCAACACATTTCAATTTGAGAGCACGTACTGACCGGCTTAGAAAAATAATCATGGTAGACACCTTAGTTCGTTCTTCTAATAAGCCTGTTGACCTGGTCTTCCCTGTTGCCAGCATCTCCACTTTCTACAAAATGGGTAGTCTTTTTCTTCATTCCGCCTCGTGAAGAAGATAATTTGAAGGGCCACAGGAAGCTATTTGCTTCTTTGAAGCATTTTCCAACAGTATAGAGCTCATGAATCAGATCCCCCAGGCAGATGATGCCTTATTTACCAAGAGATCGAGCAATCAAAGCAATTCACTTCTTTTTGATTTTGCCACAACCATGTTTGTAGATTAGTTCATTTACTGACTTCAGATTTGGGTTCCTCATGCAGTATATGGCTCTACGGTCCTCAGCATGTTAACTGAAGCCTTGCTGAGCTTCACAAAGGTTCCACTGAAGATTTGACAAAGGCGAAGAAGCTGCAACACCTTTCGGACCTTTGGGCTCACACCATTGATACCTCTGATCCTGACGACAAACGCCAATTTGGGTTCTGCAGGTACACAGAAGTTGCCAGCTTTCCTTGCCATCCTCGCCATTTGAATTTCAGTTCTGTACATCTGCCTGTATTCCTTGTGATAGTGCTTCGCTTTTTCATAGATAAGCTTCCTCCTTGCCTTTCGAAGCATCTTTTGGGCAAACTTCTTTCTCAGGCACTTTGTCTTCAGCTCTGCGAAATTCCCTCACTTTTTCTTAAGGGTTTCTGGCACAGCAGGCACCTTCTTCTTCTTTTTCTTCTACTTTTCTACACCTTCCATGGTTCCAGCCGGAAAAAGACCATTTTTTTCTTTTTCTTTTTTCTTTTTTGAGATGGAGTCTCACTTTGTTGCCCAGGCTGGAGTGCAGTGGCATGATCTTGGTTCACTGCAATTTCTACCTCCCAGGTTCAAGCGATTCTCCTGCCTCAGCCTCCCGAGTCGCTGGGATTACAGGTGCCCATCATCATGCCTGGCTAATTTTTGTATTTTTAGTGAGACAGGGATTCGTCATGTTGGCCAGGCTGATCTCAAACTCCTGACCTCAGGTGATCCGCCTGTCTTGGCTTCTCAAATGCTGGGATTACAAGCGTGAGCCACCGTGCCCAACATCACTGGCTCATTTCAACTGGATTTTTGGATGCAGGCAGGTTGTGTGTGTGTGTGTGTGTGTGTGTGTGTGTGTGTGTGTGTGTGTGTGTGTGTGTGTGTAGGGGGAGCACCTCAGCTAGGGGTCCCTGGAACTGTCAGCCTTCCTTTTGTCCGTTTGCTAGATGCCCTGCTGGTTGGAGGGGCCAGGGGCAGAAGCAGGCAAATGAAGCTCTCCCAAGTTTTTCATCGATGGCTTCCTTGAATCGTGGCTGCAGGATGTTTATAAAACTCTGAATCAATTTGAGGCACAGAGATTTTCAATCAGGGAAGCAGATTGCGCTGATAGGGTCAAAAGGCCTGTCGCCAGCGAGGATCACAGCATCTGACATATTAATTTGAGCTGTCAGAATCAATATGTGTAACAGAGACGTGGAGGCACAGGCCCTGTTTCTGAAAAGGAGCTGCAAAAGGAGAAAAAAAAAGAGGGGGAAAAAATCCCACCCTTTGAGGGACTAACCTTTCGCAGATCCTGTAGAAGCAATCCCGCCAGTGTGGGGCCAGTATGCCCTCGGTGCCTGGGCAGGCGGGAGGGGGTGAGAGGACTGGAGCCTTCTCTGCAGGGATGCTGGTCACAGTGCAGCCACAAGTGGTCCCACCGTCTCCTGCATCCCCGCCATAAGTAAACTTTACCCAGCTTTCCACAGACATCTACTCTCTGTCTCTTTCCTTGCCCCACACCATTTGAGTTTCAAAACCCTCTGTCCCGCAAAGAAGGCAGATCTGAGCCCTGGCAGGAAGTGCGTTTGTTACTGAGAACCCTTTGATATTTCCCATATGAAACGTCTATGCTGGAGTTGGGCTTCTGGGAGGAAGTCACCGTGGAGTCCTCCTCACCCAGGGGAGCACAGGACATGTGGGTTCTGTATGGGTGCTGGGGGCACAGAAGGAACCCGGCACTCCCAGGAGCTGCCCATCTTGTGGGTTAAACACGGAAAAGAGTGTGATCCCGGGAGGGCCCAGTGGTACCTGTGCTGCTTATACCAAGGAATCGTGACAACATGTGAACGCACATCACATCATGGCCAAGACACGGCCGAGGCTCTTGAGATGTTCATTACATTCTTGGGAGCCCCTGGGTGCCCTGGGTCCTGGCTGTATTGGTGATCTCTCATGTAAAGAAAACTTTTTTCCACCCAATGGAAAAGAATTATAAAATTAGGCACAGTGCTAGCATTTGTGGAGATAGAACCATCTCAAAAGGTGAGCCATGTCCTTACAGTCACATTTGAGTAAATGGAGACAGAAATCTGAATACTTTGCCAATTGCCAAGGTCCCACAGTGTATTAGTCAGCTCTCATGCTGCTAACAAAGACATACCTGAGACTAGGTAACTTATAAATGGAAAGAGGTTTAATGGACTCACAGTTCCACATGGCTGGGGAGGCCTCACAATCACAGCAGAAGGAGAATTAGGAGCAAAGGGATGTCTTACATGGCGGCAGGCAAGAGAGCGTGTGCAGAGGAGCTCCTCTTTATAAAACCATCAGATCTCACGAGACTTATTCACTATCATGAGAACGGCACAAGAAAGATGTGACCCCATGATTTAATTACCTCCCACGGGGCTCCTCCCGCAACACATGGGAATTATGGGAGCTACAATTCAAGATGAGATTTGGGTGGGGACATAGCCTGTAGACCATTGCTTCCTGTAGACCATAGACCATATTACACAGAAAGAGGTGGGAGGGGATTCAGATTCAGACTCCTGTTAGGTGGGATTCCTGCCTTGCTTAGTCTCTGTAATGCTCGCCCTTCTGCGCGGAGGATGGAGGGTTTTCTGGGCAGTGGCGTGGAAGGGCCTCCCTTGGGGACAGAGCACCTAACCTCTTATCTCTGTTCCCAGACCTGTCTCCCTCTCACCGTCTGTCCTGAGGTACTTTTCCAGGGCTTCTCGTGTGACGACCACGTCTTCTTCCTGCCAGGTGCTCTCTGTCCCATCCTAAAACCGGTTTAGAACCTTGTTTTAAAGATTCAAGGTTTTTTCCTTTCAAAACATTTTGTTATGTGCAAGGAATGCAGACTGTTAAAGGAAATAGCTTCTGAAAAAAAACTCACCTGAGTTGTGTGGAAGAACTATGGATGCCTTTGCTTTGAGCGGAGACGCAATTTTGAAGAGAAAGCAAATAGGGAGGTGTTGGGGGAGGTGGTCTTCAGCCACCAGCTTCTCCCTATCCCATCTCTGGGTGCAGGATCTGTCTCTCTGGCTGGAGGAGGTCTGAGTAGTGATGTGGTGGCTGCTGCTTTGTCTACTCTGGCCAGCTTCCTCGTCTATTACAAAGGACAGCTTTTTAGTGAAAGGATACTTTCTTGCTTTGGGTGAAAAAAGATGGGTGAGATTTACAAGAATAGTTGCATTTTTTTTTCTCTTGATCATTATTCTCCTCCACCTGCCATGTGCACAATAAAATAAATCATAGAGAGAGAGAGATGGATGAGAGAGAGAGAAAAGGGTTGGGGAGAGAGAAAGGGATGAGAGAGAGATTTGTAAGAATACTCATTGGGGTAATAACTAAAGCATAAGAAACTTCAATTTTTTTTTTGAGAGGGAGAGATAGGGTCTTACTACTCTGTCACTCAGGTTGGAGTGCAGTAGTATGATCATAGCTTACTGCAGTTTGAAACTCCTGAGCCCAAGTGATTCTCCCATCTCAGCCTCCCAACTAGCTGGGACTACAAGTGTGACTACCACATCTGGCTATTTATTTTTTGTAGAAACAGGGTCTTGCTATGCTCCCCAGGCTGGTCTCAAACTGTTAGTCTCAAGTGATTCTCCCACCTCAGCTTCCCAAAGTGTTGGGATTACAGTTGTGAACCACTGCACCTGACTGAGTTTTCTTCTTAGTGATGAAAATTGTCTGAAATTGCCTGCTCTTTTTTTTTTTTTTTTTGAGACGGAGTTTCACTCTTGTTGCCCAGGCTGGAGTGCAATGGCATGATCTCGGCTCACTGTAACTGCTACCTCCAAGGTTCAAGTGATTCTTCTGCCTCAGCCTCCTGAGTAGCTGGGATTATAGGTGCATGCCACCACACCTGGCTAATTTTTGTATTTTTAGTAGAGACAGGGGTTTCAGCCATGTTGGCCAGGCTGATCCTGAACTCCTGACCTCAGGTGATCTACCGGCCTCAGCCTCCCAAAGTGCTGGGATTACAGGTGTGAGCCACTGTGCCTGGCCTGAAATTGCCTGTTCTAATGGTTGCACATATCTGTGAATATATACTTTAAATGAGTGAATTCATGTGGTATATGACTTATATCTCAATAAAGCTGGTAAGGAAAAAAGGATACATCTGCACCAGGACCTGGCCTTGGACTTGAACTTGAAAGGTGTGAGTGCTCAGTCTCCACCAGCCCCTGTCCCTGAAGTGGGGTTGCCTGCAGAATCCAGAAGGCACCGAAGAGACTTGTAAAGAGTCTCCATCTCTGAACCAAACCCAGCACCTGACAAGTGGAGGGCCCTAAGGTTAAGTTGGCTCTGTGCTGAGATGTCTGTGACACACTGGTGCTGGGAGGGATATTCGTGATTGTGAGGTCCAAACCCTCATTTCTCAGATGCAAACAGGCCCAGAAAGGAGAATTAACTGGTCCACAGCCACAGCTAGTTAAGAGTCTGGGTCCAGAAACCCATCTTCTGATGCTCATATCCTTCCTTTCCTTTTGCAAGGAGGACTAAGATATGTGCTGGGGACTTACAAGTTAACAGCCAGACCTTATGGAGTGTGCAAATGGTGGGGGCCAATGAGGGGTGGAGGGGTGTCAGTAGGTCATCACATCACAGTTTGAAGGTTTTGACAGGGGGAGTGGAGGAGGGTAGACAGACCTTGGGCAGACCTTGGGGTCAGGGGGTGTGCAGTATGCTAGGGAGGGTTTTGTGTGTGTGTGTGTGTGTGTGTGTGTGTGTGTGTGAAGGATGGCTTCCCAGAGGAAAGGACTTCTGATCTGTGATCTGACTGCAGACTAGCAATCAGGTGAAGCTTGGGGCTGGGGGTGGCAGGGAGAGAGTACCCCTCCTTGGCAGAGGGTCCGGGGAGGGGTAAGTTGGGAGATATGCAGCACTCAGAAGACATTTTGCATGACTGAGGAAGATTCCATTCCGGGAGTGAGCAGAAAATGTGGAGCACTGAGAGGAGAGAGGTCTGTTTTAGATTCTGCACGACCTTCTACACCTTAGTAAGGTGTTTGGATTTGATCTTGAGCTTAATGGAAAGACTTTAATGGGTTTTCTGCATGTTTTTCTGACATCTAGATGCTAAGGGAACTCTCCTCTGGTCCATTGGCCAGGAAGCCCTTGGGTCAGCTTTGTAACAGCTGTTTTTATTGAGCATTTGCTGAGTGCCTGGCTCTGGTCTAAAGAGAGTATTTAACATGGAGGAGCTCATTTAATCTCCATTACAACCCAATAAAGCATCTACCATTATTACTCACATGTTACAGATGTTAATAGCTAACATTTTTGCACTAACTATGCATCAGGTATTGTTCTAAGGACTTTACAGATAGCAACTAACTTATGCCTCATAAGAACCTTGTAGAGTAGGTACCATTATTATCCTTCTGTTGTAAACTAGGAGACTGAGGCACAAGGAAGGTAAAAAACTCACCCGAAGTCACACTGGCCACTGGCAGAGCTGAGATTCACGGCCGGCAGATCCGACTCCAGAGCTGCTCCCAGCCCCTGCAGCGTGGCTGAGGTGCTCCCTGTCACAGGGGCCACCTGCTTCCATCTCTCCCAGCCCCATAAAAGAAGGAAGCCGGAAGAAAAATGAAAAATTTAGAGAAAAATGAAATAATTCCAAACAAAGAAGCAAACAGTCCTCCCAAACCCAAGCTTGTAACCACCTTGTCCAGGGTGGAGGGGAAAAGGCAATGGGCAAGAAACTAGAACAACATGCAGAGGTGATGTTCAGTCACGGGGTGGGAGAGGGGTGGGGGTGGCGGGGGTGGGCAATGAAAAGCAGGTTGCACTTCTGGTGGGAGGGCGTAGTCGACAGAGTTCTAAAGCAGTCCTCTCCCCGCTGGCCCCGGTGACATTCACCTCCTAGCATTACTCTTGTGATCATGCTTTAGTGCATGGCTTGCAGATGTAATTAGGGTTAACCAGTAAGATGACCTTAAAACTGGGAAATTATCTAGGTGGGCCCCACAGAAACTTGTCAGCCCCTGCAAAGCAGAGTGTTTTCTCCAGATGGTGGCAATCAAGGACATCAGAGAGGCTGGAAGTTTGAGAAGGGTTTGGTGTGAGGTGGGGTTCTCTGTTGCTGAGGTGGAGGAAGCCATGGGGCCAGGACCTGAGGCGCTTGAGGCTTTTAAGAGCTGAGAGCACTCCCTGCCCAATAGCTAGGAAGGAAACAGGGACTTCAGTCCTACAAGGAACAAAATGCTGCCAATAAAGGGACTGAGTTTGGAAGCAGATCTCAAGCTCCAGTGAGAATGCAGCCAGTTGACCTCTTGGTTTTAGGCTTGGAAAGCCCAGAGCAGGGAATCCAGCCACATCATTCTAGACTTCTGACTTACAGAACTTCGAGATAATAAATGGGTACTGTTTTAAGTTGCTAAGTGCATAGTAATTTGCTATGCATAGGAAACCAATGTAGATTTTGCTACCTGAGTGGGGGGTGCTGCACAACAGGCCCTAAAATGTGGGTACAGCTTTGGAATTGGGCAGTGAAAGAATTTTGAGGACATGATAGAAAAAGTGTAGATTACTTTGGCCAGGCTGCAAGAAACATGGACATTCATGGGATCAGAAGGAAGTGAGGAGCATTCGAGAGAAATCCTAAGTCAACTTGGAGAAAGCCTAAATCACTGGGAACAGACTGTTAGTGGAAATTCGGTGCTTGTGAGGGTGTACAAGGAAGATGTTATTAAAGGTATTGGAATACAGGTTGCCAAATGGTGATTTTCTAATTTTATCATTTCCTCTGCACTTACAGTTGGAATTCTTCTTTCCAAACTAAAAATAGAACTAGTTTGATCCAGTAATCCCACTACTGGGTATCTACCCAAAGGAAAAGCAACTATTTTATCATCAAGATAACTGCACTTGTATATATATTACAGTACTATTCACAATAGCAAAGTCATGGAATCCACTTGTATGCCCATCGATAGATGATTGATCAAATAGCATAGTATATATACCATGGAATATGACTCAGCCATGAAAAAGAATAAAATCATGTCTTTTGCAGCAACATGGACAGAACTGGAGGCCATTATCCTCAGCAAAATAACTCAGAAACAGAAAGTCAAATAGTATATATTCTCACTTATAAGTGGAAGCTGAACAATGTGTATACATGAACATATAGAGAAGAATAATAGAAACTGGAGACTCCAAAAGGTGGGAGGTGGGTGAGGGTTGAAAATTACCTATCGGGTACAATGTTCCTTGTTTGGGTGACGAGCACACTATAAGCTTAGGCACCACCATTATGCAAAATATACACACAAAAAATCTGCACTCGTACCCCTAAATCTTTTTTTTTTTTTTTTTTTTGAGATGAAGTCTTACTCTGTTGCCCAGGCTGGAGTGCAGTGGTGCAATCTCGGCTCACTGCAACCTCTGCCTCCTGGGTCCAAGTGATTCTCCTGCCTCAGCCTCCAAGTAGCTGGGACTACAGGCGCCGGTCACCATGCCCAGCTAATTTTTTGTATTTTTAGTAGAGACGGGGTTTCACCATGTTAGCCAGATGGTCTCGATCTCCTGACCTCGTGATCTGCCCGCCTTGGCCTCCCAAAGTGCTGGGATCACAGGCATGAGCCACCGAGCCCGGCAGTACCCCTAAATCTTAAAAAATAAATAAAAAAAGAAGTGGGGTGGGAAGAGGGAGAGAGATGTTACTGGAAAGGGGTTTCAATCCAAACCTCAAGAGAGTTCTTTGATCTGCACAAGGAAAGGGTGGGCAATTCCCAGAACTGAGGATTCCTCCCTTTTTAGACCACACAGAGTCCCTTCCTTCCTTCCTTTTTTCTTTCTTTCTTTCTCTCTCTTTCTTCTCTTCCTTCCTTCCTTTCTTTGTTTTTTTTCTTTCTTCTTTCTCTTTCTCTTTCTTCCTTCCTTCCCTCCCTCTCCCTCTCTCTTTCTCTCTTTCTTTCCTTCTTTCTTTTTGATATGGAGTTTCACTCTTGTTGCCTAAGCTGAAGTGCAACAGCACAATCTCAGCTCACTGCAACCTCCACCTTCTGGGTTCAAGTGATTCTCCTGCCTCAGCCTCCTTAGTAGCTGGGATACAGGTGTACACTACCACGCCCAGCTAATTTTTTGTATTTTTAGTAGAAACGAGGTTTCACCATGTTAGCCAGGCTGATCTTGGACTCCTGACCTCAGGTGATCTGCCCGCCTCAGCCTCCCAAAATGCTGGGATTACAGGCTTGAGCCACCACACCCAGCCCACATAGGATAACTTTCTGATGTTGCCATGGCATCTGTACACTGCTGTGGCACTAGTGGGAGTGTCTCTTAGCATGCAAATGCATTATTATTAATGTATAATGAGCAGTAAGGACAGCCAGAGGTCACTCTTGTCGCCATCTTGGTTTTGATGGTTTTTGTCCGGCTTCTTTACTTCATTCTGTTTTTATCAGCAAGGTGTTTATGACCTGTATCGTGTGCTGACCTCCTATCTCATTCTGTGACTTAGAATGCTTAGCTTCCTGGGAATGCAGCCCAGTAGGTCTCAGCCTCATTTTACCCAGCCTCTATTCAAGATGGAGGTGCTCCGGTTCAAACGGCTCTGACAAGAGTATCAAAAAAACTACCTATCGCGTGCTGTGCTTATTACAAGTGGGATAAAATAATCTGTACACCAAACTCTCATGACTTGAAGTTTACTTATATAACAAACTGGCCCAGGAACTTAAAAGTTTACAAGAAAAAAAGAAGTGCTTTCTTCACCAACTCTTTGGTTAGCTTGATATATAGTTCACATAAGAAAGGCAGTAGGTTTGGTTCTTTTTCTTTATGTATCATTTTAAATGATCTTTATGCTGTTATACCAATCAAATGTGTCAATCATACCTTAATAAGGTTGAAAAAAGTAAAAAAAAAAAAAAAAAAAAGCGCTGAGTCCCAGTAAATTGATAGGTCACAGAATGTCAGAGCCAAAATTTGAACCTAGGCTTTCTGATGGTTTAGCCTGTGGTCTTAACCACCACATCCCATTTTCTCCCAGACAGAGGAAAATGGTCGTGAGATAATGTTAAGTGAATATGACAGAATTTAAAAACATAGCTCCACGAATCTGATCTATTTATAGATGCATAGCGAAAGACGGAAGGAAAGACACCACAAGTTTCGCAGTGGTTACCCCCGAAAAGTTTAAAAACAAAAAGTATCCACAGCACTTGTGTTCGCTGGTTTCTGTTCCTCTTAGAGGCTGCTGAGACCCCACAGAACGTATTGAGTCTTTTTGGCATGACCATGAAGGCCAAGTTTCTTGTTTATAAAAGTCGCGGTAGTCTTGCTCTTGAATGCTGGCAAATGTCACTGGGGCAGTATGGATGTGTCCTTCTCTAAGGGGAGAGGGGAAGCATTAGCTATTAACATCTGTAAAATGTAATAATGGTAGACTCTTTATTGGGTTGTAACTGACATGAAATGAGCTCCTCTATGTTAAATACTCACTTTAGACCAGAGCCAGGTCACACACTCCTAGCTAGGTGGACAAGTTACCTACCCTCTTTGTGCCTCAGTTTACTCATCTCTGACATGGGGAGAGTTATAATACTGATCTTTATAGAGTTTTGGAAGGTTAATGCAAGATACTTAGCACAAGAAGTACTCAACCCATGCTAGTTATACTTATTTAAGAAAGCCTGGAAGAGTCGTTGGCTTTAGATAGTTTTGTAGTTACGGGAATTTAAGGGAGAGACTCTTTCTCCAGGTGCTATGAGGATCGCGGCCAAGCCCAGTCTCTGCCTCCTTGACACACATTTTTCTCCATCCAATTTACCTTGGCATGAAGGATAATTCATGGGTATGTTCTCATCCTGGTCCTCAACATAAATCTTCCCCCCTGTGCACGTGGTGACAGCTCTGTAGGTCTCCTGGAGTTTCTTCTCTGAGTTGCCCATTAATGTTGTCTACACAAAGAAAGACCTTGGGGTGCCTGCCTTTCCCTGAAGCCATCCTTCTTCTGAGAAAGGCAGGCGGGGGTGAGAGGCAGGGGCAGGGCTGAAGAAGAGAGGGCAGTGGGAGAAAGGCCATCCCTAGCACAATGTGAACTTGAGATTCGGGTCTGGAGGATTGGGCAGCACCTGTCACAAAAGCACACAAGTACTGCCTCCTGCACCATCCCCTGGAAGTCAAGAGAAGGGTCTTTTCTACAGTTATAGAGTGAAACTGACGCCGGCCCTGGGGAGGAAGGGAGTGATTATTTGTGAAGCTCGTTTCTTGGTTTGATTTTCTTCTTAAGCATCACATTTGCTTCCTTTTAAAAAAATGAAACAAGTGCATGTTGCTCAGCCATTTCCGTCCCATTCCCAGCCTTGATAATCTGTCAGATTGACTCCTGTAAAACAGCTCTTTCTTTTTTTTGAGACAGAGTCTCTGTTGCCCAGGATGGAATGCAGTGGAGCGATCTTGGCTCACTGCAACCTCTGATTCAAGTGATTCTAACACTTCAGCCTCCCAAGTAGCTGGGATTACAGGCACCCACCACCCTGCCTGGCTAATTTTTGTATTTTTAGTAGAGATAGAGTTTCACCATGTTGACCAGGCTGGTTTTGAATTCCTGACCTCAGGTGATTCGTGTGCCTTGGCCTCCCGAAGTGCTGGGATTACAGGTGTGAGCCACCGAGCCTGGCCCCTAAAAGACCTCTTTCTTTTGAGTGCCATGAAAGCTCAGATTCTCTGTTGGGATCACCAGAAGTGAGGGCACTCATTCTATTTCTGTTGCAAATGTTTGAATCAGAAGCCACAGTGAAAAAGAGAAAGCAATCCTCCAGGAAATGTTCTTCATTTTGGGGCATCAATTGAGGTGTGTTGGGAATGTCAGGGAAGTTTCCCCATTCACTCATATCATTCACTGATTCATGGCTTTCAGAAATACTTAGTGATTCTTTTAAATAACGTTCTTCGAACTTTTAAAATACCACAACTTCTGTCTATGTAATAAAATCTTAGTGAAACCCAATAGATGAGGGTCTGAACTGAAATTCAGAGGGAATCGGCTCACCTGAGGCATCCATGCTAGTTAACGAGGGAATAACTTGTATCCCAACATTTGGATTTCTAACCCTTGGGTGGACTATGCCCTGGCTGTTTGCTGCATTTTATAGGGAAGTACGGGCAGTCTGGAACTTACAAGTGAGTTCTGTTCCAAAAGTTCATTTGAAAGTCAGTTTGAACTTGGAATATATTTGCCTGTGGAAACCGGGGTATAGATGGTAGTGAAGTTCCCAGCCCAGTAATACCTATTTAATTCACAATATGTTGGAGTTATAGAACTAATAACTCTCTATCAGCTTTGTGTTCTTCTTCTTCTTATTTTTTTTTGAAATGGAGTTTTGCTCATGTTGCCCAGGCTGGAGTGCAGTGGTGTGATCTCAGCTCACTGCAACCTCCACCTCTTGGGTTCAAGCTATTCTCCTGCCTCAGCCTTCCAAGTAGCTGGGATTACAGGTGTGCACCACCATGCCCAGCTAATTTTTTGTATTTTTAGTAGAGATGGGGTTTTACCATGTTGGCCAGGCTGGTCTCAAACTCCTGACCTCAGGTGATCCTCCCGCCTCAGACTCCCAAAGTGCTGGGATTACAGGTGTGAGTCACCTGGCCAGAATCACCCTTTTTTGAAGGCATAGCTGAGGAGCTAGTGAAGATTCTGCCCTGTAGAGATAAACTATCTTCTCTCAGATGCAGTATGCACCCTACATTAATGACTGGTCTGCAGTATCTCCAACAGGTAGGATATATTGGACCAAAAACTGAAGGCTGAATGTAAAAGTGACCCTGCTTACCACTATCCCCATGGACCCAGGTGGGGAATTTCTTCTTCTCAATGTCATGTAGGGCTAAAGGTATTGCTTCTTAGAGGAGGAGTGCTTCTACTGGGTAACAATTCCAGTCAGCTCTAGCTATGACCAATACCTGGCCACCTCAGGCTCCTTATGCCAAGAGATGAGAAAGCTGGGACAGACGCCGCCCATCTGTCAGGTGCAATTGACCCCAGTGATCAGGAGACGGGCTGCTGACACATGACAGGGGCCAGAGAAGAATATGATTGGTCCTGTGATGTCTCATGGCATACCTCTGTCCAATTTTTATAGAAAATGGACAAGTACAGCAGCCATATCCTGAGAAGGGTGTGGTGACCAGGGCTCAGTCCCCTCAAAGATGTAGGTTTGGGTCACCCCACCAAGTAAGCCACCTAGATCGGTAAAGGTGCTAGTCAGGGCTGAGGTCATCTAGAATAGGTGGTAGAGGAGAGCGATGGTGAGTATCGGTCATAACAGTTGGGACTGGATTTCTCTAGGAAAGGAGATCACTGAAATCCTGCAGGAGCTCTTCCCAGGCGGTGTGACTTAGACTAAGTGAAAGAATCCTGGTGGCACTGTGGATAGATTGTGGCGGCTGCTCTGATCTGTCTTCCCTTCAGCTCCTTCCAGAAGCTCCTTTGCCTACAGCTCTGCAGGTTTGTTCTCTGCAGATGATTCAAGCTGTGTTTCCTTCTCCAGAACTTGTCTTCTGCCAAAGGGTGCTGCCTTACCACTAGCTTATACTCCCTCCTCAGGGACCACTTGTATCCAGGAACAAGGTGGCTCCCTGCCGCCATTTTGTGATGCCACCATCTTTAACACCTGGCTTTTGAAGTCTTATGGAGAGGTCTCTATCCAGGGAGATACTTTTAAAGTCTCTGTGGAGGAGGTGACAGCGTACTGGAGACTAACACCATGTTGGCCTGGACATGTTGCATGACCCTTATGCCCATGTTCCATTGGTGAGACCCAGTCATGTGGACTGCTCTAGCTGCATGCGCTGGGGTGTGGGTGGTGAAAATTGTAGTCTGGGAATCTACTCCCCAGAAGCCACTCACAGGGTGTTGGGGGAGCATGGATCTTTGCTGGCCAGCAGTTGTTTCTACCACAGCAACCTAAGCGAAGCTGTGAAGTAAGTGAGGTTTGTCTTCTCCATCCAGTCCATCTCCCCACAGCCTCCCAATTCCCAGGCTCTTGACCGCTTTTTTTTTTTTTTTTTTTTTGAAGATGTGCTCTCAGAGAGTTGTTAAATAACCAACCAAGGAATTAGCTGGTAATCAGAAAAGCAAATTAATACCTAGCCCTTAGACTAAGTGAACGAATCTGGGCGGCACTGTGGGTGGACTGTGGTGGCTGCTGTGGTCTGTCTTCCATAGAGCTCCCTTCAGCTCCTTCCATAGCTCCTTTGCCTGCAGCTCTGCAGGGCTGTTCTCTGCAGATGATTCATAGCATGAATCTTTGATGGCCAGTAGTTGTTTCTACACCATCCTAAGCAAAGTTCCTAGGCATTTGGATTATCTCCCTTCCCAAGAGAAGCCCTTCCATAGCTCCATGCTTTCACTAATGTGGTGACCTCTGTCCAGAGTACTATTCTCTTCTGGCTGCAAAAATTTGATTTTTCTCACCCTTTAAGATCAAGCTCACATTATTATTATTATGATTATTATTTTGAGACAGAGTCTTGCTGTGTTGCCCAGGCTGGGGTGCAATACTATGATCATAGCTCACTGTAGTCTCAAACTCCTAGGCTCAATGGATCTTCCCGCCTCAGCCTCCCAGGTAGCTGGGACCACACAGGTGCATGCCACCACACCCAGCTAATTTTTTAGTTTTTGTAGAGATGGGGTGTCACTATGTTGTTCAGGCTGGTCTTGAACTCCTGACCTCAAACAGTCCTTCTGCCTTGGCCTCCCAAAGTGCTGGGATTACTGGTGTGAGCCACCATACCCAGCCCCAGCTCAGATTATTAAAAAGATAAAAAACGAAACAAAACAAAATAAAAAAAATCCCTAAACAGATGTTGGAGAGGATGTGGAGAAAAAAGAATGCTTATACACTGTTGGTGGGAATATAAATTAGTACAACCTCTGTGGAAAACACTATGGAGATTTCTCAAAGAACTAAAAATAGAGCTACCATTCAACTCAGCAATCCCACTTCTGAGCTTCCACCCAAAGGAAAAGAAATCGGTATATCAGAAAGATACCTGCATGTGTATGTTTATTGCAGTACTATTGACAATAGCAAGGGTGTGGTATCAACCTGAGTGTCCATCAGTGGATGACTGGAAAAAGGAAATACGGTGTATATACCCAATGGAGTAGTATCCAGCTATAAAAAAGAACGAATTCAGGTCTTTTGCAGCAAAATGGATAGGACTGGAGGACCATTACATAAAACAACTCAGACACAGAAAGACAAATACCTCATGTTTTCACTTATATGTGGGAGGTAAACAATGGGTCCGAATGGAAGCAGGGTGTGGAATGATGGGACTACGGGGTTAAGGAGTGAGAAGGGTTGAATAATTAAAAAAAAAAAGACCTGGCTCAGAATTCATCCTCTAGGTGTTCCTGATCCTTTGAACATCTTTGGGTTATAGCATTTATCGCATTATTGTATAAACAACTGTTGACTGGAAGTCTGCTTTTCCAGGGGCAAACATAGTGCTTAATTCACAAGGATGTAAATGCCCACAAGAGCAGTTCCATGGGGTCGGGATTCTTTTTTCACTCTTTTCTCCCTGGGGCCTAGGGCAGTGTTTGGACTTGCTCATTATTCGTAGAGTGAACAATCTGTTATAACGTGTCTGCCCCAGCACAGTGCCTGGCCTGCCGTAGGTGCTCAGTTATTGAAGGACAGCGTTGGCAAGGTCAGAAGTGTTTACTAATCCTTGCTAGCAGTGGAGTTTCAGATGTTTTATTTGAAGGATAGTTCTTTTCTTTAAAGGTAGTTTTAATTCTGGAAAGTCCCTCTAGGTCTTGCTCAAATTATTCTACCTGGATGTGCACGTATGTGTGACACACACACACTCCTTTATTCTCCAGCCCTCCTAAATCCTTTTGAAGATAGGGGACCAAGGAAATGAGTTCTTGTAAAACCATTTCCTTGTTTCTCAGCCCCAGGAAGATAAACCCTGTTGGGTTGAGTTGCCAGATTCTGTGCCCCATTGCTCCCACCCTGGCCCGGGGCCCCCATCCCCAGGGCTGGCTCATCGGCAGGCCAAGCTGTTCCCACAAAGACACCGAGCCTGAGACTTAAATTGGATTTGCCTGTGGCTTTGCGAATTTCATGTCCTCCCGCCTTCGTTTTTGATGTATCGTTTTAATCAGTCCTAGTCAATCATTCCCTCTCTGTCTTGCTCACCATAAACACAACCCCTTGCCAAAAAAATTATGAATGTATTAAATGATTTTATTACAGTAAACTGAAGATTGTACCGTTGTAAACACAGGTGCCGTTCCAACCCCACACCCTCCAGCTCTGTCCAGATCCGCAGGGGTGCCGTGGAGGGAGGGAGGGAGAAAAAGAGAAAGGAACCATCACCGGAGTCTGAGAAACAGGAGGTCATTTGGTTCAATGCTTCTCCATAGATGGAAGACACTGAGGCTCAGGTTGGTGAAGCCACTGGTCTCAGGTCACACTGACACTTTACGGTAGAACCAGCGTCAGAATTGGGGTCATCTGATATTTAAGACCCCTTCCCTGACAGCCCTCTGTTATCCTCTGTCTTTCTCCTATTCATTTTAGGCACATTTCACTCTAGGACAAATGCCAGTGGAGGGAGTGGGAGAATTGGAAACTGTAATTGGCCCGAGGCTGTCTATACGTTGTGGGTCTTAATCTTTTTGTCCCATGGGTGGAGTAAATGTCTTCCTGCCTCCCGTCCTGGGATGGGGTGGTGGGGACTTCCCCTTCTCTAGGCTGACAGCCTTGGGCCTTGTTTTGGGGACAGGAATGGGGAAGTCCCTGGGAAGCAGGGAGGCTTCTCCTGTGATGAGGTCTTGTGGAAGCTGCCCAGACCAGAGCCTGCTGCTCCGTGAGCTGCTTTATTCTGGGATGGCTTGGCAGCTCTTGAAGGCTTGGGAACCTGTTTTCAGAGTGGCTGGCCTGATTGCTGATGCAGCCATAGAGTTTAGTATCTTTTGGTGCAAGAAATGCTTTGAGGGTAATGTCACCAGTGGAGCTACTGTAAAAATATTCTGTTACTGACCGTGAGAAAGATCTTCTAAACAAGTGATTCATCGCGTGGAGAGGGACTCAGAGAAGACTCCTAAGATAGGACTATTTTAGAGACATCATCCATAGGATAACCTACGGATGATGTCTCTTCCCCAGTGAGAATTTTCTTGGCCGAAGTTATCCAGCCCTTTGGGATTCAGTACGTGAGTGACACGTGTGCACACATACATATGCAATATATGGTTAATATGTATACATGTCTAGTCTTCACATCTGCTTTTTCCGGTTCCTGTTTGTTTCTTGGTTTTGACACATCTGGACCTCCATAGTAAACAGTTCCAATGTTTACCAAGCAGCTTCAAAGGTTACATTTGTTTCCCAAAGTTTTTATTCCTCCTTCTTTTGGGTAAGTTTCAGCTCAGAAGAGAAGCTGTTTTTTTTGCTGAGCCTGAGCTGCATGAGCGAGGCAGGAACACAGACCCATCTGTTGGAGATTGGAACATAAATAGCCCCTTTTAAAAATAAATCTCTGCTTTTAACTCGGTAGATAAAAATATCTGAATAAAGGACAATTCTTAATCTCTACCTTCTCCCCTGCTTAACTCAAACGTTTCTAAGTGGAGTTTTTTTTCCCCTTTCTCCTTTTACAGGTTTCATTTTGGCTTTGATTCTAGCGAGTTTACTGACAGATTACTTCATTTTAACTATATGGCTTTTCTGTCTAGTGGGAGGCATATTTCTAAGTATCATATTTATCAAAAGAGCTCTGCAAAACAAGGGCCAGAATTACTCTTTTGATGGTTCCCCCTCCAACTACAACCACAATAAATTTTGTGAGAAAGAATGTTCGACTGGGGACCTTTTATGTTAAAGCCGAGAACCTGGGTTCAGACATTGTCACTTTCAAACCTCCACCACTTGGGTTGTTTTTTCCCCCTCTCCTCCCCTCCCTGGGCAGAAATCTCACATCTGGTCTCACTTGCAAGGCTGGTCCCTCGTTCCCAGGGGCGCCATATTTTCCCCCCTATAACTTTAAATCAGAGGGGCATTTCAGTAAATCACAGGGAACACTTATTTATTGGACATAGTTTTGGGTCTCTTAAAGCATGGAAAATAAATTTAATGGAGCGTTTGGAGCATTTCTCCAATCTTTTGAGGGATTACTTGGGGAATTTGTCAACCGCGCCAAGCCCAGCAGCATGATCCAGAGAGATGGGAAGGAAATGATGGGAGAATCTTCTCAGAGGACCCAGGTGGATCCTAAATCACCCCTAGAAAGATGAATATGAGAGGACCAGTTGCCAGCAAGGTTGATAGGCAGCATCGCCATTTATTTAATAAACTATCATTTCAGCGGGAGGGTGACTTTAATCTGAATTATATTTTGTTTTTGTCATCTACTCTTGCCAAGTAATTTATGGAGCACCTTAGCATGCTTCTTAACCTCAAATGGCAGAGGAGGGAGGTGAAAAAGGGGGCTGGAGGAAGGAAAAAAGAAAGATGGGGAAAGAAAAAAGGGAAGGGAGCCTCTCTAGGGGACTGAAAACCTTGAGGAGCATGTAAAAGCAGGGCAGAGAGATTCACGGCAGCAGCCGGTTGGGTGGGCAGGCTTCATTCGAGGTGCCCTTGGGTGGGAAGTGAGGGTGGATGGGCTGGTCTTTCTTCCTGAGGGAAGTAAGTGAGGAGGAGCATCTTGAGCTTTAGGAACCTGAGTGAGGCCTTGATGCTCAGGGTGGCAGGAGCGTTTCTTTAGAGGAGGAAGATGGAAGGCGGGGCTGCTGATGTAACTCCCAGGAGGACGTGCTTCTCCTTCAGGTTGGAGCTGCTAGGAGGACAAAGGGCTGTTCACGAACGCAGGCAGGCTTTGTTTTTGGAGGCAGAGGAGTGATGAGAGCACCATGGTCATTGTCAGTTTTAGCTGCAACAGCCGCCACGCCTGGTCCCTGAAACCACGGGTCTGAAGGGTCTGACTTGTCTTCATCCCAGTCTCGGTTAAGAAGGAAGAGGACAGACGTTCTTGTTTTTAGGCTAAAATGGGTAAAGTGAGGCAAAAGGTAAAAAGAGCAACAGTTGATGGAGATGCTCCAGCCACAGGGGAGCAGCGGAAGGCCAGGGACACAGCGGAGTCCTCCTTCTGGCTTTCGTGCCTTAGGGTCCCCGTGGGCTGGAGAGATTTGGCCCTAGATGCCCATCCTCCACTGTCCTGTGGAGAGGGGCTCCTCTCTCACGTCCTAGTCTGCCGTGTGAGCTCCTATTGACCCCAAAGCAGCCTCCTCTTCCCTGGCTTTTTCACTCTTTGCTCTTCCAGCTTGGCCAAACCAGTCCTTGCCTGGGACCTCCTGAGAGCCAGGGAGGAGGGGTTGGGGTTGGGGAGCTCATGGAAACACGGAGGTGGAGGATGCAGGAATGAGAGGAGGGCGGGCGGTGGGTGGGAGGCGGGATGACCTGAATGTGCTGGGCCGGGTGAACACCGTAGCAGCACTACTCAATCCAGACTCAGAGCACAGTGTGCAGTGGGACCTCTGTGCGCCCCCAGCCTTCCGAGGTGTCAATTTAGATGGGTTGGTAGGTGTGACTGTGGAGGAAATGGTCTGGAGCTTAGAGAATTACAGGACCGGGGTTTCACTGGTCAGCAAGCCCTGAAACCCTGACCTTCAAGCATCTTCTCTCTGGCTTTGCATGCACGTTCCTCCTGATTGCTGAAGATCCTACAGGGTCTGGCTTCATTCACATTTTCAGCCTTGGCTTTTTTCCTCCCCTCCCTGTCTCTCAACTCCAGCCCCTCACTGTCCTGCAGACACACTAGACTCCAGTTTGCCTTCACCCTTCTGCTTTTATGACTCTTGTCTTTCTGTCCATCTATCCAGTGCTACATATGGTTCAAGATGGAGACCAAATTTTATGTTCTCCTAGAATGTGTCTGGACCAATTTGCGTTCTCTGAGCAGCTCGCAGACCTCGCCATATACTTTTTTTTTCTTTTGAGACAGCGTTTCCTTTTGTAGCCCAGGCTGGAGTGTAGTGGCATGATCACAGCTCACTGTAGTCTCGACCTCCTGGGCTCAAGTGATCCTCCAGCCCTCAGCCTCCCGAGTACCTGGGACTACAGGTGGGCACCACCACACCTGACTAATTAAAAAAAAAATTGCTTTTTTTAAATTTTTTTGTAGAAACACAGTCTCCTTATGTTGCCCAGGCTGGTCTCAAACTTCTGGTCTCAAATGATCCTCCCACCTTGGCCTCCATAGGTGCTGTGAGCCGCCACGTCAGCTGCCGTGAAACGCAACACTGTTTCCTAGTGCCTCTCTCGATCCATTCCTTGGTTCCCTGAACTGTCCCATATCTTTACTGCTAAACATGGGGTTTAGAGGGCTGATCTCCAAGGTTCTTAGCAGTTGTAATGATACAGGGTTCTCTGCTTGCCTTGTCTCCTCATCTGGACTATAAACTCCTCAAGAGCAGGGACGGTATCTTTTCCTTGTACCAAATCCCTCAATATTCTAGCCCCAAGTGTATTCCACAGAACTTTTGTGGATTGAGTCTTTTTACCACAGGAAGTGGAAGGAGTGGGGAGCAGGGGCTAAGATGCTTTGGACGCCTGGTCTCAGTCTGGCCTGCAGAGAGGTTGGTCTGCAGGTGGTGGAGGGGGTAAGAATCGCCATACAACTCTCGGTGTGTTCTGCCCCTGGGAATCTACACTGAGCACTCTGCCCAACACGGGGAGAGGACTCACTCACGGGGCAGGCAGCTCCCTGCAACATTCCCTTTTGTAGCCTGGTAGAAAAAGCACTCACTTTGGTTCAGACCTTGGTTTGTCTACTTCCTGCCCATGAGACTTGAGCTGGCCACTTGATCTGAGTCTTGTGTGCTCCCTTCTAAAATGGCGATTCCCAAACCAATATCTCCCTGTAGAAGGGTTGTGTGGGAAGAGGAAGATGAGATGACATGAGAACATGTTCTGTGCATTGTGAAGGCAACAGCAGCCGAGGAGGTACGAAGTGCAGTTATAACATCTCAGCATGAAAAGTAAAAACATAAAACACAAGAAGAGAAGACCATGGCTCCTCTCTCCCCTCTCTCGCTATTGGACAAAGAACCACTCCCCTCGCCTTTGGATAATATGCTGTGGAGCCTCCCCTCTCCTCCAATTAAAAAAAAATAGAAAAGAAAGTCAAGTGAGAGGGAACATCCTGGTATATTCTGAAAGTTGACTCTGGGAGGAGAGGAAAACATGAGCAAACAAAAGCTGTCACTCACTGGCAAGCCGCTTCCTCTGGGGAATAATCTCTGTGAAGAAAAATTAAAGATCTCAGCGTTGCCCTGAGCAGGCGCACAGCCCGCGGCTATGCTAGTAGAATGGCAGCCTCTGAGACGGGGCCTTCCTGCTCCTTCTTGGGGTTTTGCCAGCTCCAAGGGGGCCATCCTGTTGGGTAAGAGTCTGCCCGCTGCCCCCTGAGTGGGCACTGTCTCCCTGGCCTTCAATGTCCTAGCAGTTTTTGTGCCTGGCAGTGTCAGAGTTTGTGTCCTGGGCTGAGAGTAGACTCCTAGCTGCCCTGAGCCCTCTCACAAGCTCACGCCTCTCTCCTCCTTATCCTGTTCCAACTTCCTCTCTCTTCCCACATCCATCTGCCTTGCCATGTCAACTTTCACCCCGTGACTCAGAAGTTAGAGGGTGCCTCGAAGCTGGCAACTGGGTCTCCAGCCTTCCAGAAACCTGTTTGTGTGCAAACAAAGGACGCCCCCCTCCACACACACACGCCATCTCAACTTTCCAAGATGACGATTGAGTTTTTCCCCTGTTCTGCTTGATATTTCTGCCAAAGCAAGAAAAATCCTCGTTGAAGTCTAGCAGGAAATCCAATAAAAATTCTTCAAAAGACGGGCTTGACATTGAAAAACAGCAAAATTATAAAATAGGCCTTAGAAAAGAGAGAGGAGAGTTATTATATCTGGCACCAAGCAAAAGCCCTGAGACCCCGTCCAAATGAGCCATCACAGATTGAAAGTGTTTAGCTTCCCGTTGATTAAATATGGAGGAGGACCCAGGGCCTGCCAAGCCTCGGGGATCCAAAGTTTGTTTTCAGTCGGAATGTGTTTTCAGTCAATGGAAAAAATGGTCGGCCCGGGCTGGGCTATGTAACCGAGAAGCCTCAGGTTTAGAGTGAGTAATGGCTGTGAAGCAGAAAACCATGAGAGCTGTTAATCATTCCTCCCAGGCCTCTGTAATTTAACTCAGTGACTCCTTCGGCTTGGAAAGCGCTCCCCACCCTCTTCCTCCTCCCTCCTGGGTTCATTTTGCTCAAGGGGGAGTAGATGAGTCCTTCTGCTTGGGGTCTTTCTATATTTCAGTTCTTAAAGCTCCTCACCGCCAGTCCCTCTCCCCATCACGGCCCCATCGTCCCTGCCCTGAACATCCTGGGATGTGGGGACGGAGAGTAGAGACGCAGTTGCATCTCTGGGGTTCTTTCAGGGAAAATCTCTTTGTCCTGTGAGCTTCCTGGAATTGAGGCCTGAAAAAATCTCTTCCTTCACCATTGCCTTTCCAGGGAAAGGTGTTTCTCACAGATGTTTATGGACATTCTTTAATGGGGTTATCTCATTCTAGCCTTGCAATGTTCTTTTATCCTGGGCTTTCATCTGTCCCTCCTCATTCCCTTACCATGAAGAATATAAAAAGTCTGGTTTCTCATGTCATCGAAGCCACCATCAGCAAGGTTTAAGAGTGAGCGAAAGAGAGAGGGGGAGAAGGAGGAGGAGGGAAGAGAAAAAGAGAATGTAGGGCTTGTGGGGCTGGGCTGGAACTCAGAAGCAGGTCAACGGAGAGAAGAGGAGAGTAGAAAGAGAGAGAGGAAGAAAGAGAGGTACATCTGGAGGGAGAGAGAGATTAGAGAGAGAGAGTTGGTGAAGAGAGCGTGCATGGCCATGGGGCTGGAACTCTGCGGTAGGCCAAACTTTTCCTCTCAAATGCAAACACGTTTCTACTTTCCTGCTTCCCCCAGCCACCTACCCGCTCTAATAAGGGGCTGTTTTACCCACTGTAAGTGGCCTCCGGTGAATGAGGAGCTGGTGTGTTTCTGATTCTCTCCTCTGTCCTCCCTCAAGCATCGGTACCAGCTGCCTTCAGTGGCTTCGGAGCTCTCTGCAGTCACCTCTCCAGATAACTGCTATTCACGGGTCACATTTCACGGGAATCTGTTTAAGATCACAGGGGACAGGCCCAGCGGAGCGTGCTCACGGTCTGCTGTTCATTTCAAAATGGCGGCCGGCCTCAGCCTCAGCTGAACTTCCAAGTCCAGAGGGCTCCATCCCTTTCAGCTGGGCACCAACATTTGGTTCCAAGAAGTCACATCAACCAAATATTTATTGAGGACTAGGCAAATAAATGGAAGAAATGAGTAAAGAAGTGGCTTTAAAATTATGACATATGGAATGCTCAGTGGTTTAGTGGAAACAGATTTTTTTTTTTTATGGTAAAGAGAGCAAATCAGGCCTTGGGCAGCTTGGCTGTAAGGGACGTGAACCCTGTCAGTGGATACCTGGAATGGCCAGTGATGCTGAGAAATGAAAAAGACAGCTCCATGGTGCTGGCTTGTCCCAGAGAACTAGTGAGAGAAGATTTGGGCAAGGAGAACGTTAAATAAAAAGCTGTTGGTAGCATCGTGTGTGTGTGTGTGTGTGTGCGCGCGCGCGCGCGTGCATGCATGCAAAAGGAAGACACTTGGCATGCTCCTCTTTTGGGGGAAGGAAGATCAAGGAGGTTAGTATGAGAGGAAGAAGGACAGAATGGAGTCAAAGTGAGTCCTCACAGACAACCGCCTGCCTTTCCATTATTACAACAGCCTCCTCCTCTCTTCCTCCTTCTCCATCCCTCTGCATTCGCTTCCTCCTCCCTCTTCTCCCCTCCTCCTTTTCCTTCTCCTCCTATTCTTTCTCCTTCTCTTTTTCCTTCTCTTCCTCCTCCATCTCTTCCTCCTCTTCCTCTTCTTCCTCCATCTCATCCTCCTCTTCCTCCATCTCCTCTTCCTTTTCCTCCTCCATTTCCTCTTCCTCCTCTATCTCCTCCTCCTCTACCTTTTCTTCTTCCTCCATCTCCTCCTCTTCCTCCTCCCTTTCCTCCTCCTCCCCCTTCTCTTCCTCCTGCTCCACCTCTGCCTCCTCCTTCTGTTTACTATGGCTATCATTTATTGATTACAATGTGCCCTCCTTGTACCCAAAGCTTTATGTATTATCTAAGTTAAACCTTTCAGTGATTCTCCGGGCTATACCTTGTGTCTCTTCTTCACAATAAGGAATCTGAGGTTCAGAGATGGGAGAAGCACAGAGTTGGTAAATGTGCCCAAAAGTTGGGATTGGAACCCAGATCTATCAGGCATTATGCCCTGAGCCACATAAAGGCAGGCTGGTGAAGGCCGTGATCCCAGGACCTAGATCTTTGGAGAGACCCTGGTATGGCACACATCAAAGATCCCACTTCACACGTGGAGGAAAACCAGCAGCCCCATAGGGTGGGGGTCTGCGTTTCAAACAACTCTGGAGGCTGCAGGCGAGTGCCTCATGGGCAGCAGGGGACTGGGTTGGAAGGGTCAGTGACAGGTCACTGTCATCATCAATCACCCACAGCCTTTTGTCTGTAGGGTGTGGGGAGTGGGAAGGGGCGGGGCTGGGCACCAAGCGGAACAGGTGGAGCAACAGAATTAGTGTAAGAGGTTCCGCTGGGGGTAGGAGATGGCAAGGGGCATTTAGGGTTTTAAGGGGAATCTTCATGGCTTCGGGAATTTCCTGATGGGAGACGGTGCTGTCCCTAAGTCCCGTAACTGTGCTGATGGCTGACATTCCGACCCCAAGCTAGCTCATCCCAGTGTTGAGCCATCCCTAGCACAAGGGTTCTTATAGAACTGTCTATCCAGTTTTGAATGTCTCCTTCACTTGCATCACCACCGTTCTGGATGGTGCCAAGAAGTACATCATTATTATTTTATATATATGTATATATTTTAGAGACAGGTTCCTGTTCTGTCCCCCTTGGCCTCTTGAGTACCTGGAACTACAGGTGCATGCTAGCATGCCTGGCTAGCTAATTAGAACATCTTTTTTTTTTTTTTTTTTTTTTTTTTGGTAGAGATGAGGTTTCATTATGTTGATCAGGTTGGTCTGATCTTGATCTCCTGGGCTCAAGCAATCTTCCTGCCTTGGCCTCCTGAAGTGCTGAGGTTACAGGTGTGAGCCACCAAGCCTGGCCTGAAATACATTTTTATATTGAACTTGGAGAAACTTATAGTCCAGTTGGGAAATAGATATGCATGAAACATAACAACATACGTATAGATGGACACACACACACATTGCATGCCAGGCACTGTTTTAGGTCATTGGATATGACAGAGGTCATCCTAACAGTGACAGGCTGAGTTAGGAACTCCTGTGATGCCCTTTTCATAAGAAGAAACGGAGGCACCAGGGAATCAGTAGCTTGCCCCAGGCCATGTGGCTAGTGAGTGGTGGGGCCAGGATTCAACCCCAGGCTGCCAGGCACTGTGGGCAGCTCTGAACCAATGCACCCCACTACCTGTGGGCTGTATAGAGAAGGAGGGAGGTGGGGTGCATTTAAGATTGGGCTGAAGAGCTGAAGGGAGCAAGAAGGACTCAGCCACAGGGCCTGCAGGAGGTCAGGAGGAGGGCAGGGAGACAGCTAGGGAGGAAGCTTTGAGGCAAGGGGAGGGCGTGGGGTGATCTGTGCAGGGCCTTCCCGAGCAGCAGGCCGGGACCAGACTGAGCCTGGGACTTGCTGGGAACAGCTAGTGAGTCAGATTAGGGAGGGAAGTGGTCCCGGGGGCAGTTAGAGCACAGGCCGGTGGCAGGCTGCGGGTGGGTAGGTCTTGGATGCCAGGGAAATAATTTGGTGTGCACCTTCTGAGGAGGTGACTTCTGGGGGGATTTCAAGCCTAGAGCTGGCCAGGCATAAAGAGCAAGCCGTAAGAGGCCTGCTGAGGCATCTCACTCCTGGTCACCCGGCTCATTCCTGGCTCTGGATTCCAGCTATCTCATTTTTAAAATAAAGGGCTTCAGCTGGGTAATCTCCCATGGCTACAAAGTTCTGTGGTAGGAACAGAAGAATTTTAAAGAGGGTTGGGGATGGAAGAGCCTTGGGGTCAGAGAAGGTAGAACTATAGGGATCTTGGAGACCTTCTGCCCAGTCTGTTTTGCAAGTGGGGAAACTGAGGCACAGAAAGGGTGAATGATTTTCCCAAGCCACACAGCTCATGATTAGCAGAGCCCCTGAGCCTTTAGGTCTACTATACCTGCTAATGGCTCCCCGTCCACTGCACGGAGGAGCTGTGGGGACCTTTGCTGGAGCCAGGATGGAAGAGGCAGGGCAAGGAGGCACGCCTGGAGGTACCACCAGCTTCATCCTTGACTCCTTCACCAGCACCAGCTGGGAAATGGTGCCTCACAGATGCGGGTCAACAGTGGCAGCTCAGAGCCACTGATCTCGGGGCTGCAGTCTCTGCCACAGCAAGCCCTTGCTTTTGAGGGGTTGCTCTTAAATGCTCACCTGCAAAATCGGCAGGGCAGCCTCTGCTCAGGACTGGGAGCTGAGACCATTATGTTCTGAGAGCCATCCGGGGGGGAAGTTGAAGTCTGAGGTGGGACTCAAGTCTGTGGCCAGTGTAGGTGATCCTGGGGGCCGGGGCTCCCCCTTTGGCTTGCTGGGCCCAGAGCCCTGTCCTCACACCTCCTGTGGCCCATGAGAAGGGGCAGGTATGGTGGCCTGAGCTCCAGGGCTGGCTGGAGCTGGTCAGGCTGACTGCTGGCCCGAGCTCCGACATGTGAGCAAATCTCCCTCCCAGGTTCTTCTTAGTGACCACGTCAAAGGTGTCTGGTAAAAGTTAACAGGTCTCCTTGCCTCCAGGAGATCAGAGGGACAACTGGCGCTTACTGGGGTCAGGGAGAGGTTGCTGAAACCTGTTGATGGGGCAGTTCCTGGAGCTGACCCTGGTCTAGGGCCCTGTCTTACTCCCTGGTCTCATCCAGGACCCAGGATTCTTTCCAGGGTGGGCTGCCTGAGCCCCTGTCTGTCTGAAGGCCCCTTACACAGTGGCCCGGTGGCCAATGTCTTCCCAGCTCCGGGTCCAAGTGTGGGTGTTGGGGATGTGGGGGGAAGGGGTGTGGCAGGGAGGGAGCAGGATGGCGCTACTGATGTGATGCTAGGTGGAATCTGGGTCCAGCCAGGCATGGCCAGGTGTGACCCTAGTCCCTGACCCCTGGTGGCTCAGAGGGGGAGGAAGTGAGGGCTGGGGGCTGGGAGGAGGCTGTTGGCTAACATTTAGCAGGACCTTTGAAAATGTAAATTCTTCCCCAGCTCCTGCTGGGATTGATGGGGTCAGAGTTCACAGGCATGGTTGCCTTGTTCTCTTAGTGGGCTGGAAATCTCGTAGACAGATGGGTTAGGGTCCTCTGTGATCAGACCTTCCCCAGAGGTGAAGGGCTCACGGGAAATACTATTTCTGGTGCTCTCTGGAATCAGATCCAGTGACTTAGAGTTCTCAGGAGAGGGCTGATGGAAGTTGTTTTTTCCTAAATGCTGGAATTTCTCTTGGGTGTGTGTGTTGGGTGTATGTGTTGGGTGTGTGTTGGGTTTGTGTGTTGGGTGTGTGTTGGGTTTGTGTGTTGGGTGTGTGTTGGGTGTATGTGTTGGGTGTGTGTTGGGTTTGTGTGTTGGGTGTGTGTTGGGTGTATGTGTTGGGTGTGTGTTGGGTGTGTGCGTTGGGTGTGTGTTGGGTTTGTGTGTTGGGTGTATGTGTTGGGTGTGTGTTGGGTGTGTGCGTTGGGCATGTGTTGGGTTTGTGTGTTGGGCGTGTGTTGGGTGTGTGTGTTCTGTGTGTGTTGGGTGTGTGTGTTCTGTGTGTGTTGGGTGTGTGTGTTCCGTGTGTGTGTTGGGTGTGCTAGTGTTTAGCCCCATGAAAATCAACCACTGGACCATCTGGGAGAGAAGCTCTACTGCCTGCTCCCGCCTGACTTGTACTTTTTATTCTACAAATGCTAGATTGCTTGAGGCTTCCTGTTTCACTGTGCCTGGTCCTGGTTCCTGCTGGGTGCCCCTCCTGGGCTATTTCCTCTGCAGCAGCCCCGCCCATCTTCTCAGCTTGGATAACTCCTGTTCACCTTTCTGCATCGCCTCCTCCACGAAGCCTTCTTGGAATGGCTCTGTTCCCTTAAGACATTCAACAGTTCCTTCAGTCCAACAATTCCTTCAGTCAACTAGTATTATGTACTATGTACCAGGCCCTGTTCTATTCGGAATGTATCCGTGCATAAAACACACCAAAATCCTTCCCTCAGGGCACTGCATCTTAGAGGGTAATTATAGCTTTATATGAATTAACAAATTTAATGTGTAGAGCATCCCTTCAGAGGAGGTCAATTTTTTTTTTTGAGACAGAGTCTTGTTTTGTCACCAGGCTGGAGTGTAGTGGCGCGATCTTTGCTCATTGCAACCTCCGCCTCCCGGGTTCAAGCAATTCTTCTGCCTCAGCCTCCTGAGTAGCTGGGACTACAGGCAACTGGCACCACACCTAACTAATTTTTGTATTTTTAGTAGAGACAGGGTTTCACCATACTGGCCAGGCTGGTCTTGAACTCCTGACCTTGTGATCCACCCATCTTGGCCTCCCAAAGTGCTGGGATTACAGGTGTGAGCCACCGTGCCCAGCTGGGAGGTCAATTATTTTATTATTATTATTATTTTTTGAGACAGGGTCTCACTCTGTCACACAGCCTAGAGAGCAGCAGTACAGTCATGGCTCACTGCAGCCTTGACCTCCTGGGCTCAAGGGATCCTCCCACCTCAGCCTCCGAGGTAGCTGGGACTATGGGTGTGCACCACCAAGCCCAGCTAATGGGTCAATTATTATCCACATTTCCCATAGGAGATTACACAGCAGATAAGGTCAAGTGTAGAAAAGTGTACCAGGTCCCCTTCTGCATGTTAAATTAACTTAAATCAAATTATTCGATTAAATTATTAAATTTAATTTAATGTAATCCTTACTACAGCCTGATGAGATAGCTGTTATTTTCCTCATTTTACAGATGAGGAAACCAAGACTGAGAGGGGTTAGGTAACTGATCCCAGGTCACCTAGTCAGGAAGTAGCAGGACCATGGGGATGATTCTAAGCTGGTACAGGCCCCTATGGCCCCCAGAAGAATGTTACTCTGTGCCAAAGCATTTCCTCTCTCCAAAAGAGCTGCTTATCTCCTCCATTATCCTGGGAGCTCCCCCAGGGCAGTGATCTCGACTTATTTATCTGTATCCTTTGAACTCCCATTGTGTTGAGCACTTAACTGGCATCTGACAAATACTTGTCTGTGGATTGATGGACAGCTGAAATTGGGAGGAGATGAGAATAAAGCAGCTAATATTTATTGCTCGGACTGTGCTGGGCTGTGCATTGGTCCTGGCTGGACATGACCTCTTTTAGTCTTTACAATAGATGAATTAGCCATTGAGAGGTTGGCTGCTAGTGTGGGCTAAAGATGGGATTTGAATCACGGGTTAAAATCCATACTCCATGGATGTGTCTGTGCCACAGGAGGCTGATCGGTGGAAAGGTGGCCACTCTGGAGGCTTCTGAGCCTAAGCCTCTTGGGCTTTGCTGTTTTGGTTCCCATAGGGACTGGCAGGAGTGGAGGGGGTAGGCCTTTTGTGTTGGAAGTGACATTCACAATACCGAAAGGGGTCTGGGGAAGTTGGGGGTAGGGTCTCAAGATTATCCCCACTGGTTCAGATGTGGGAAGGAGTGAAAGGGTGGCAATTGGGTACATTAAATTTTTCGGATTGTTGCTGAATCCATAACAGTCTGTTCCAGGGAAACAGCTGGATTCAGACTGAACTGGCCGACACTGCACGAGTTCCTCAGAGAAGGAAGAGGATGATGGTGAACCAGACTGCAGCCTTCAGGCCTGGAGCAGAGATGGGAGAGTTCCTGCTCTAGGTAAGTTTAGTGCCTTTGTTCTGGCATCTGTTTCATTCCCCCTTTCTCAATTAGGAAGAACAAAATAGAGTCTTCTGTCTCATCTACCCATGGGGCTTGGGAGACTAAGGGCCACCGTGTGTGTGTTTCAGGGGGCGAGGGGATGCGTGACATGGACGTGTGGTTGCACAGCACAGCAAAGCACCGAGCACTGGAGTCCACGTCCTGGGCCTCCCAGGCTCTCACCATCGGCCGTCGGGGCACATGGACTTCAGGTGCCCTCCAGCCTCCCCCAACAGCCAGTCACGTCAGGTCCCCCCACGCGCCTGTGGTTAATTCCCTATTTTGCCTGACTAAGAGTCAAAAGACAGGAGGGTGGCACCCAAACGAACTAAGCTCACTTAAATCACTGGCAGGGTAATTTGAGAGATGAGTTGGCCAGCACCCACTGTGGGAATGAAGCGAAGCCTGCGCTGTGGAGATGGGGAAATAACCTTGAGTGACTGTGGTGAGCGGGCGGCCTCATGTCACCCAAGGTGACAGCCCCAACCCCAGCTCCGAAACTCAAATTGGAAGTCGGTGTGCAGTGTCTGCCGGGCAGACGGGTGACATTTCTCTCCTGGTCGCTCTCTCCCTCCAAAGCAGGACAGATGTCTCAGCAGCGGGGCCTTGGGCAGAACCAATAGCCCCCTGGGTGGCTGCTCAGACTCACCTGGGGTTAAGGGAGCTAACTGCTGAGGAGGGGACGACTGGAACTCTGCCTTAGGGTTCCCTCCCACCAGCCCACCCAGGTAAGGGCTCCAGCAGATGCTTTTATTTGTTGAGCTCATTCACCTGTTGAGGGAACACAGAGGAAACAAGGGTCTTTCAACAGAAGGGAGCGGGGCTGTAAAGTGGGTGTTTTATGGGCCACGTGCAGAAACTGACCACTTGCAGAAGGCCGCACCACTCTGCACAGGGGCCAGTGTCGAGGGAGAAACTTCGAGGTACTTTCATCGAGATGAGGATTGTTAGCTCTGACTTCAGATAAGCAGAATAAACAAGCCTCAGCCCAAGTGGGAACTGGTTCTGCCCCCTTTCTTTGCTTTTCTAAGCCATCAAAGCCAAGTTCCTAAAGCCGGACTGTCTCACGGTGCTTTCTGATGGTTTCATTGTTTTGTTTATTGTGCTTATGGCAAGTGCTAACAGACCGCTTTCAAAGTGTGTTGATATTTCAGTTGTTTTTCAATGGCCCTTCTGTCTTTCTGCATCTGGACAGCATTAGAGTCTGGCCCCAGGGAACCACTGCGTTCCTATAAAAGTGTACTAGGTCCCCTTCTGCAGCAAACACTGGCCATGACAAGATCAGGCACCCCATCTGGGCAGGAACACGCACCAAAAATTAGAGTGGAATCATGAGGCTGCCTTCAGCAGCCAGGGAAGACAGGCCTGGGCTGGGAGGGGCCCAGTGAGTGTTGCCAAGTGGACTGTGGGTGTTCTCTTTCTGTCCATGGACGTGCTTCTTCCTGTGGGAAGAACTCTACCGAGCCGAGGGTCAGGTGATGCCATGAGATGTCCGTTGTCTATAGCTTCATAGATTCCCCCTCCCACAACCTCTCTGCCTTGTCTCTCCCCTCCCCTCCCCTCTCCTCTCCTCCTCTCCTCTTTTTTTTTTTATTTTTTAGAGATCTCACTCTGTCGCCCAGCAACATAGCTCACTGTAGCCTCAGATTCCCGGGCTCAGCAATTCTCCTGCTTCAGCCTCCTGAATAGCTGGGGCTACAGGTGTGTGCCACCATGCCCAGTTAATTAATTTATTCATTCTCTTTAGTTTTAGTACAGATGAGGTCTCACTATGTTGCCCAGGCTGGTCTCGAACTCCTGGACTCAAGTGATCCTCCCATCTTAGCCTCTCAAAGTGCTGGGATTACATTGTGGGCAGCCTCTCTCTCTGTCTTCTAAATTCCTGGTTACCTAGTCAACCACCAGCATAGTTTTCAAATAGGAGGTTCCTGAGGATTGGACAAGGAACAAGAGCTGGAAAAGGGAGAATAGCCTAGTGTCCCAGGAGAAGCCTGGAAGAGGCAGCACAGCCCCAGGGCACCCACACTGGAGCTCCTGACCTGCTCCAGGCAGAAGCTCTCTTGGGGGATCTTTTGCACACATTGCCCAAAGGCCAGAGCTGGGAAAGGGCAGGGTGGAAGTGTCCTCCTGAGACTCTGTCTTTGGTTTTCAAGGGCTTTCCCTTTCTGTGTCTGCTCCATCTCCACCCAACCCTCACCAGCCCCGCTGGGTGCTGCATCAGACAGTTTAGGCTAATGCAAAACCAGGCTCCAACTGGCTCCCTCTGGTGGGAGAGAATCTGGGGACATGATCTCACTTAACTTTATAAGATTAGCACAAACTCGAATCCATTTCTTTTCTTTCTTTCTTTTTTTTTTTTTTGAGACAGTGTCTTACTCTCTCACCCAGGCTAAAGTGCACAGCTCACAGCTCACTGCAGCCTCAAACTCCTGGGCTCAAGTGATCCTCCTGCCTTGACTTCCTGAGTAGCTGGGACTGCAGGCACCTACTCGTCACCATGCCTGGCTAATTTTTTCAGATTTTTTGTAGAGAGAGAGTCTTGCTATGTTGTCCAGGCTGGCCTAATCCATTTCTTCAAAGCCTTCTCTGTTTTCCGCCTCCCAAGTTGCCTGAGGTTTTTCTTTATCCCGTGAACCTGATCAGCTTGTAAACAGTCCTCTCTGGTTTGGTATCAGGAGTTGCAGGGTCCTCTTCTGCTTGACGCCCAGACAGCTCTGTGGCTTGGTATGAAAAGATCCTGATTGAGCAGTCCCCGTGAGCTTCCGCCAAGTCACATGCGATGGAAAATGAAAGGTGGTTAAGTGAGCTTTGGTGCTTCCATGCTGCAGTTCAAGGAAATCCAGAGAGTCTAGGGAAAGAAAAAAGCTAGCTCTCAGCTGGGTGCGGTGGCTCACCCCTGTAATCCCAGCACTTTGGGAGGCTGAGGCAGGTGGATCACAAGTTCAGGAATTCGAGACCAGCCTGGCCAACCTGGTGAAACCCTATTGTTGTACTAAAAAAACACAAAAATTAGGTGGGTGTGGTGACAGGTGCCTATAGTCCCAGCTACTCAGGAGGCTGAGGCAGGAGAATCGTTTGAAACCAGTAGACAGAGGTTATAGTAAGCTGAGATCATGCCACTACACTCCAGCCAGAGTGAGACACTGCCTCAAAAGAAAGAAAGAAGCTAGCTCTGTCAGTTGGTTCTAGAAAAGAACGATGGAGGCTCTTAGACCCGCAATCGGCATGTTCATGCCTATAGATACATTGGGGTAGTGGGAGGGCTGCAAGGTCTGATTAGCGATGACAGCTCTCTGCTCAGTAGGTCTCAAAGTTCTTGACTTCTTCATGGCTGCACATCCTAGCCTTTCTTTCTATGTATATATTATCTTTAAGCTGTCTGTCCTTCTTGAAGTTTTAGCGTCCTCAGAATTGGATATATTCTTGCATTGACATTAGTCCGTCTGGGACACTGGTAAACCTTCAACAGTGCCATTTTGTTTTTGTGTTGTTGCATCTGCTCTTGGTTCCAGCAAGGAGGCAATGTGAGCGCTGGGTCCAGGGCCAAGCACATCCGGACAGGCTGGGCTGATTGGCGTCTGAGAAACCGAGCATACCCTCCACTGAGGCAGGATCGTCTATGAGAAGGACTTTCTTGTTTCCTGATTCCTTGAATAGGTGCGGTAGAGAATGGTGGTCTTCCGTCTGCCTCACTGTGTGTGTGTGTGTGTGTGTGTGTGTGTGTGTGTGTGTGTGTGAACACTTGTCATTTTGAAAAATTGTAAACTTTATGTAGCAGTTTCTTTCTCACTGGGGTTTCTCCTTGTGTGAAGCTTTAATTTTATAGCTTTGGCTGTTAATTCATCATGGGCACCACCATCAATAAATATTTATTGAGCTTTCACTGGGCACAGCGTGTTGAAATAAGAACTATGTATTTGACTCAAGAGGAGTTCATAGCAGATGGGGTGAGATTTTGGGAGGGGGCTGGAAAAACCTCTTTGAGGTCTCTTCCAACCCTGGATTTTATGGCTTTGTAACCAAGGTGACAGGGTCAGCCTGACACATATCAGGCAGTCAGCTCAAACAAGTGAATGGGGCTTTGACAGGGGCATGGGCCATCACAAAGATAGTCGCCTTTAGAAAACCCAGCCAGAACTAGCAACGCGACTGCCATCAGCAGTGCTGGCAGATGACCACTTTGGGACCCAGGGCTCCAAAGGGATAACGTGGATCTTCTTGGTCTTCCTTATGGTGCCCTGTGGAAGTAAGTACTTGCTGACTGAGTGACGCTTTGCCCTTTGATTCTGGAATTTAAAAGGAACGTGAGGCTAGGTGTAATGGCTCACACCTGTAATTCCAGAGCTTTGGGAGACTCAGGCAGGAGGATCCATTAAGGCCAGGATTTTGAGACCAGCCTGGACAACATAGCAAGATCCCAGCTCTATTAAAAAATGAAAAAACTAGGGGGCGTGGTGGCATGTGCTTGCACTCCCAGCTACTTGGGAGGCTGAGGCAGGAGGATTGCTTGAGCCCAGGAGTTGGAGGCTGCAGTAAGCTATGATCGTGCCATGGCACTCCAGCCTGGGCGACAGACAGACCTTGTCTCTAAGTAAAATACAATAAAGGAGAATAAAATAAAATAAATAAAAGGAATATAGAGCTTGGGAAAATGTGGAGCCTATTGATGCTTTGGTAGGAGAGGACAGAGCGTCCTTTTTTACAGGCTTCTCTGTGGCAGCCTGGTGGGTGCCCCTGAGCATTGTGGGCGAGGGTAGGGCCATGGGAGGGGAGCTGCATAAGTCTCATGAAGCCCTAGTTAGTCAGACCAGAAGCAGCCAGCCTGCTGCAGCAGTGACGTGGGCCTCCTGGAGGGTTTTCTTCAACATTATGAAGATGAACAGGGCTCTCAGAATTCCCTTTGGACCTGGGCTCCGTGCTAATTGCCTCCATATTTATGGCATGATGGGAGGATCACAGTGGCAGCCGCTGAAGTAGAGTCTGGGGACAATTCAGCAAAGTGGCCCTGGCTCTGGTGAGAGTTGGGCACTGGTAGATCTGAGCCTCCAGGGGCCCAGAGGTTCCGCTTCCTGTTGCCAGGCAGGCACAGTACTATTATTATTATTATTATCATTATTCTCCTTTTCTATGAGAGAAGCTGAAACAGAAACCTGGAATGGTTAAGTGCCCAGGTAACACTATGGGAACCACAGGGTCAAGATGAACAGGAGCAGGAGAATCCGTGTCTCCTGCCTCCCAGCTCACAGGTTCTCCACTGCCAAGGGGAAGGGGCAGGGAATTGAGTAGTGCTGATCCTTTTTCATAAAAGATGATGTTCGGTGTTTCATAATCAGCTGCTTTTCCCTTGAAGTTAAACTGGTGGTATTAGGGCTGAAGGGGGCTGATAGAGAAGCAAGGAACTAGGGAATACTGCCTGGTTCCATATCTATCCCTAGTTGGACTGTGGGCTAGCTACCTCACTTGCCAAGCCTCGGTTTCCCTATCTGTAAAGTGAGGATAACAGGGTTAACTATATCATGGGATTGTTATGGGCAGTAGATGAAATAATATCTAAGGGGATTTGGATCATGCTTGGAACAAAAGTTAGTCACTAATAAGTAGGCATTGTGACAGGGAGGTAGTCTGGTGGTGAAGCGTGGACTCTCCGAGCCTGGCTGCCTGAGCCCAGAGAGGTCAAGTGACTTGCCAGGTCATGCAGCTAGTGAGGGGCAGAGTCATGGTGAGTTCCCAGGGCAGCAGTCTTTCCCAGATTCCTCATGCTGGGTCCTTTGATCAGGGGACTTGGGGTGGGGCTCTCCAGGCCCCAGTGCTAGTCACAGGAGGGGCCCATCTTGGGGACTGGGGTGTCCTCTTAGGATAACTGTCACTTGGTGAGGGGCACAGCATTGGAGAGACTGTAGGGGCTCCTGGGGAGATGGCTCTGGGCTGAGTCCGAGCCTCTGCTTTGTCTACTGCAAAGCAGTGGCTGAAGTCGCCTCCGGGCAGGCGGAGCGGAAGCCACATGGGCCGGGCAGGGTGGGAACACCCCTGGCTCTCCAGGATCTCGGCATGGCTTTCCATCAAGCCTCTGTTGGTGCCTGGTTCCCCCATAAAGCCATTATGTACTGGGAGAATTAATCATGCCGTTAGGTAAGCATTATGGCACTTTTATGGCAGCTTTGAAGCTAATCTGTCACTAATGCCTGCTGGATTATCATGATTTCTTGCAGTTGTGATTCATTAACTCGAGGCCTAATGGTAATTCTACTAAACATCTTCCGTCACTGTTTGCCCCAACATGTCCCCACTCTCTGGTCTATTGTGCTGTTGCAGTGGCGTGACTGGCAACCTGTGTGGTCTCCAAAACTGGAGCCCCAGCAAGAGGAACAGATTCCCAAGCCGGCCAGAAACTGCCCAGCCTTGTGTCTACCCGCTGCCCAAGCTCAGAGCACTTCTCCCCGTCTCAGCTCATGCTGCCAGTGAGCCTTCTCTGCACTTTTTCAACTTGAGCTTTTCTCCAAAGGAGGCCACAGTGCCTTTCCCGAAGTTCCCATCACTGCTTTTAAGAGGGCAGATGATGCAGAGGCCAAGGTAAGGCTGTATAGATGGGTGAGTTTCAGAGTGAGACAAGCACCCACAGCTCCCAGGGAACTGTTGGACCTGGTGAGGCCTACCTGGGCCAGAAGTGTGTCTGGGGCCTGGGGAGAGAAATAGGAGCATTGCTGAAGAAATCCAGGCACACCCTTGCCTTTTTCTTCTCGCTCAGGGCTGACAGCACTCCCGGGTGAGGAGGCAGGCAGAGGGGCAGGGGAGTGGCTGTGGTGCCCATGTCCGGCCTGCCCATGTTCATAAAACCCCTTGCTGAGAGTTTTCAGCAAGAGGTGGTTCTCTTAGACTGGCTGCTCTCTGCAAAAGGTCAGCTTCAGGGCAGGGCTTGACGGATGGGCTGTGAGCCGGCAAGAAAAAGCAAGCTGGGGAGGAGGGGGTGGGTGTGTGTTGGGGTTGGGGGTGGGAAGAAGTCAGCAGAGACCCAGAGTGTGGGCTCTGTCCTGGTGCCAGAGGAGGCTGGGAGGACAGGCGTCTTGTTCCTCCTTCTGCACCATCCATCAAGCCCAGCGCTGATATCTCAACAATCTGTAACCTCCTCCTCCTCCTCCTCTCCAACCTGCTCAAGTGCGCACCAGCCCTGACCCTTCCCGCCCTCACTTGGGCCGGCTGCTGCAGGTTGATGGATGGCTTCTCCTCCTGCCCGGTTCGCCTCCCTGCAGCTGGGGAAACAGGCACAGGTAGAGGTGGGGTCAAGCCGGGGGCAGCCCCAGTGACCCCCTCACCGAGGCCAAGGGATCCTGCGTTCCCATCAGCAGCAGGTGCTGCCAGGGATATAGAAATAGAACGGAGAGAGGAATTCCAACGATGTAAGGAGGAAAGGGGAGAAAAAAGCACCCCAAACTGAAACCAAAAAACCTCTCTGCATCCCGAGGTCTTCCAAGACTTCTGAAAATCTTGAACATGGTGTGATGTCTTCTGTGCACAGTTACAACGTAGTCGGCTCCAACCCATCTGTGTTTTCTCACGCCTGTGTGCTTTAAGAACCGCTGAAATGAAAAACAAGTTAAAAAATCCGTAGATGTATATATAGTGAGGCTGAGAAAGAGAGGACAGTACCCCGCAGCCTGTACAGCCTATATTTGCTTTTTTATTTAAAAAACTATTTTTTTTGCCAGTGTTTGTTGCAAGAAAAAGTGTATAAAAATAATCCTTAGACAACTGGAGTAAATATTTGCAACACATCAGCAGAGTCGAAGTCAGGATCCAGTGCTCCCACCCTTCCTCTTTCCGGGCATTGATGGGAGGAATAGAAAGGATCTTTGCTCGTTTTTCCAGCTTCTAGGTGACTGTGCTTCTTGTTCTAGGTGAAACTGGTTCTTCCGGTGAGGTTTGCGAACTGGACGGGTGGGGTGAGGACTGGATAGCTGACCCAGTAATCAGAGGCTGCACTGAGAAGCTCCGTCTGAGAGGGCTTAGATGTCTTTTGAAAACGAGAAGTGAATAGCAGTCTGGAAATGGTGTGTGTGTGTGTGTGTGTGTGTGTGTGTGTGTGTGTGTGGTGGGAGGTGCTGCTGTGGAGGCCTGAGGCGCTGCAGAGGGTCAGGTGAGAATTCAGCTCAGCATTGGTGGACTCCTCCTTGGCCTGATGTCCCCTCCTCAATACCCCGGTGGCTGGGCACCCCTGCAGCCTGGCACCGACAGCCCAGGCTGCTTCCTTGTTGGAACTTTTATAGGCCAAATAGGATGTCCAGGAGGGACTCTCCAGGCATGGGGTCTGGGGGCTTTGGAGTTTTAAATGAGTGGAAGAGAGAGACCTGGTAGGTGGGGGAGAGGGTGTGAGTAGAACAAGAAAAAGTCAGGGCAAAGAAAGGAAATGGGGGAAAACAGAAATTGCAAGGCCCGGGGCGGGGATGGGGGGAGAGAAGAGCACGGAGAGGAAGATCCAAGAGCAAGATGGTCACGGGACAGGAGTCAGCAGGGAGAGCAAGAGGGAAAGGAAATTTAATGAGGGCAACTGGAAGGCCAGTGTTCACCAACAGCTGGCGGGGTGCCGGGTTTGATCTCCTTGTGAGTCAGGCGGTCTGATTAATCGTGGCCTGTGGAGGAGGACGGACACCTGGCTCCGCTGCTGGGCTCTTTGATCTGCAGGGTTTCTCAGGGCCTGTGGGAGGGGAGTTGCATGTATGTGTGCACTCCCAGGGCACCGAAACCTCATGGGGGCTTCCTGGGAAGGAAGCGAGGGAGGGCAGGGAGAGCGGTCTTCGGAGAGGACTTGGGGGCGTAGGGACAGGCCAGGAGGGGCCCACAGCCTCCTGGAGCTGAGAGGCTCCTCGGGACAAAACTCCTGAGAGGAAGGCTTTTGGGGGAACTTGGAATAGAGGGAGTCCACTTGGAGAGGAAAGTTTTAGGGTGATTTGGCATTCACTCTGCTCTCTTTCTCTGCAAGGGAATAAAGGAAGGGTTAGGGAGAACCAGTGGGAGTAGAAAGCCATTTGCACAAAATTATGCTATGTTGCTTATGGCTACAGGGCTGGCTAGTTTAATCAAGGAGAGAGCTCCTTCTCTCCCTCCCTTCCTCCTTCGCTCCCTCCCATCCTTCCTCCTTCCTTCCTTCCTCCTTCCTCCTTTCTCACCCCTTCCCCTCCTCATCCCTCCCCTTCCCTCCCCTCCCCTCCCCTCCCCTCTCCTCCCCTCCCTTCCCCTCCCCTCCCCATCCTTTCCTTTCCCTTCTTTTCTTTGAGACTGGGTTTCCCTCTGTTGCCCAGGCTGGAGTGCAGTGGTACAGTCATAGCTCATTGCAGCCTCAAACTCCCGGGCTCTAGCCATCTTCCCACTTCAGCCTCCTGAGTAGCTGTGGCTATTGGCACACACCGCCATCCTGGATAATTATTTTATGTTTTGGATAGATGGGGTTCTACCATGTTGTCCAGGCTGGTCTTGAACTCCTGGGCTCAAGCGATCCTCCCACCTCAGCCTCCCAAAGCTCCCAAAGTTCTGGAATTATAGGCATGAGCCACAACACGCAGCCAGAAGCGTGAGCTCTTGTAGGGGTATGCGGAGAAGGGGGATGTAGGGCTCCCTCGAACTGGCTTCATTTTATACATGTTGGATGAAAACAGATCTGAGAAAAGAAAGCAACATATTGCCAAAAAAAAAAAAAAAGCCTCAAGAAGAAGGAAAAAAGGAACTAAAACCCTAATGCCCTTAAAAAAGAAAACCAAAAAAAAAAAAAAAAAAATCATAAATTATGTCTTTGGACTAAATCCATTGGTGTTCCGCCAATTTCAAATAATAGCGTAACTTGATTAAAAAACTTTACAGGATTTAAAGTTGTTGGCTTCTCTGACTCCTCCCTGAGACTTCTCCCTAAGTCACTGTCTACAACAGGCTAATTTGTTCCCAGATTCCTTAATCTTCTGCGAGTTGGTGATGACGCTTATAACTCCGTAGCCATATTTGAAGTGTTCATGATCTCTTTCGTTCGTGACTTCCATCTAGAATTTGAGGGTGACTTAAAACATTACCCTGAACATGTGCTGCTATTGAAATGCAGTGCATGCGTGCATGCATGCGTGTGTGTGTGTTTGTCTGTCTGTCTCTGTGAGTGTATGCTTATATGTAAACTTTTCAGATTTTGCCTGCCTTGGTCTCCTTCTGGGCTGCCAAACTGTTGCTCATAGCTGCCTTCAGACTCCGAAAAGGGAAGCACTGGGAACAATAAGAATGTCTCCCAAGAGTTCAGCCAGAACACAGGATGTGGGCTGGGAGGGATAGAGGCTCCGATGACTCGCAGCAGAGAGAATTCCAAAGTGCGGGGCACATTTTCTGGGGGGATTGGGGTTTTGACCGAATGCTATTAGCATGGTTTAGGGGGCAGCAGTGGGGCAGTGCAGAGGGCACCAGCCTTGCCTCCGAAGGCCTGAGTTCAAATTCCGGCTCCATGACTCAGGGTCCAGCGTCGTGACCTTGGGCCTGCCGCTTCCTCAGTTTCCTCATCTAGAAAATGAGATAAGGAAAAATCCTTGCCTGGCAGGCTTGTTCTGAGGATTAAATGCATTCGTCTCTGTGAAAGCACCCCGTAAATGATGAAGCCTTCAATTAACAGCAGGCATTAGAATTACTGCTTCTATTACAGAAATCCAGGTTTCTTTAAACGCTCATGTTGACAGCAGGGATGTTTTAATTTCAAACAGGGTTGGCGCACGGAGGGCATTAGGAAAAGGGGCCCCTGTGTTACCTGCTCCCCTTGGGGCATCTGCTCTCCTGTACTTATTGTTTACTAAGAAGTACGTCTTGTTCATCAATGTTCCATTAAACCCGGCTGCAGTCCTTCACCTGGCTGGCCTGGCTTTTCTGGATGGGACAATGCAGGGGTGCTGGACACTCTGTCCAGTGGCGTGTCACTTGGCCTGTGGGCTGGTGCACCTGGCCTTTCCAGGGAGGGTTGGTCCCCAGCTGAGCAAGTGGCAGCAGTTGTGCACAGCTTCCTTCCCATTTCAGCCTGTTTTGCTTTTTCATAAGGGGAACATTGCATTCCTTCAACCTGGGTTCCCTGGAGCTTCTCTGCTTGTCAGTAAGTCCTCAGATGTGAGGATATTGCTATGGTTGACAGCCGAATGGGTGGTGCCTGGAGCTCGGGCTCTGGGTTAAATGCCTGCTATGGCATGGGGCCTGTGGGACACGGGACATGCCATCCCTGACATGGAGGAAACAGTGCTTACCATTCCGGGCCTCTGTAAAACTCCTAATCAGTGTCTGGCACATAGTAGATGACCAAGAAGTAATTATTTTTCTAAGATCAGTAGTGTTGGCTGTACATTGAAATTACTAGGTAAAATTCTAAGGCTCAGGCCTCACCTCTAGAGATTCTGGTTGTTCTGATCTGAAGTTAAACCTTAACATCAATAGTGTTATCAAAGTTCTCAGGTGATTCTAACGTGTAGCCAAGGTTAAGAAATACCAGAGTGCCTCAAAGGTAATGTTCATACATATCAGCTGGGGATCTCATTAAAATGTAGATTCAGGCCAGGTGCGGTGGCTCACACCTGTAATCCCAGCACTTTGGGAGGCCGAGGCAGGTGGATCACTTGAGGTCAGGAGTTCGAGACTAGCCTGGCCAACATGGTGAAACCCTGTATCTACTAAAAATACAAAAATTAGCTAGGCGTGGTGGCGGGTTCCTGAAATCTCAGCTTCTTGGGAAGCTGAGGCAGAAGAATTGCTGGAACCCGAGAGGCAGAGGTTGCAGTGAGCCAAGATTTCACCATGTCTCAAAAAAAAAAAAAAAAAAAAAAAAGCTGGGCATGGTGGCACGCAACTGTAGTCTTAGTTACTCAGGATACTGAGGCAGGAGGATCACTTGAGGCCAGGAGGTGGAGATTGTAGTGAGCTGAGAGCATGCCACTGCACTCTAGCCTGGGCGAAGGGAGTGAGACCCTGTCTCAAAAAAAAAAAAAAAAACAAAAAAAAAGGTAGATTCTGAGTCAGCAGGTGTGGCGCAGCACGACCTCTGCATCCCCACCAAACATGTCGTTGCCACGGTCACGGACCACCCTTTGAGAAGCAAGTCTCTATCCTCCCCCGATCCTTATATCTCAGTGTGCCTGGCCAAGACCATAGATGGGAGACCCTGGAAAGCAGGTGGAGATGAATACATGAAGAAACTTAGTGGCGACTACTGAGGCTTCTTTAAGAATGTTCCTGTCAGGTACCAGTCCTGGAATCTGCAATCCTCTACACACACACACACACACGCACGCACACACACGCACATGCACACACATCTTCTGAATCCAGTCTGGAATACCCATATAAATAGCAACCAGAAGATGTTTTCCAATATTTCCAAACTATCTAGTTTGAAAATATTGGAAATATTTCTATCTTTCCAAGCTTTCTAGTTCATTCTTGAAGATAATCAAACAAATGAAAACGTTTGCCATGGAACATTGAGGACCCACGCCATGAGTTTAAATACCTACTCATAATACTCAACTGGAAAAGTAGTCCCTAAGCTCAGGTTAGGGATTGCCAAAGGAAACCCCCACAGGTGACTAGGGTAACGCAGCAAAACCCGTGAGGCTGCAAAGTGACGGGTAATACAGGCACACGGAACGGAGGATGTATTTGCTAGAGGGAGACAGAACTGACCATGGAACAAAGGGTTTCTGGGCAATGGGAGACCGCCTTCCAGACAGCACTCAGTCTGGAAGATTCTACCTAGAGCTGTGACAGGGATGTGTATAAATTACTGCCCCCCTCTCAGTGCAGGTGCAGAAAATGCTTGGGAGCAGGCACTTTTGCAGAAGACACTGGCAGAGTGGGTTTTCGAGGGAGTAATAGCATGCTTACAGCACATTTCATGAATTAATGGCATGATAAATAGAGAAAGGAATAACCAGAGTATATAGCTGATGAAGACTCCTCATTACAAAATGAACTTTGAGCCCCTGAGGGTCCTCTGCAGCTAGGCTTTGGAAAGGATGAATCTGACATTCAGTGTGGCTGGTTATACCAGCTAGGGGCCAACCCGTTTGACATGCAGCATGTGACACAATATGATCAGCAGAGGATGAACAATTAGGACCACCGTGGAAGAAGAAAGCCCTGGTCTGACCCACGTTGGAGGATTTTGCTCAATGAAAAGAATTTTGTTGTAGAGTTGAGGGCTGGTAGTTGACATGAGAACCATATGGTGGCCACGGCTGTCTCTTTGGTTGGACAGTACAACTGGGCTTAAGTTAACTGTTCAGCAAACAGTATAGTTTTTCTCTAGATTGGGATCATCGATCTCAGTCCTTTTTCTTTTCTTTTTTTTCAGACAGAGTATCACTCTCTTACCCAGGCTGGAGTGCAGTGGCACGATCTTGGCTCACTGCAACCTCTGCCTCCCAGGTTCAAGCGATTCTCCTGCCTCAACATCCTGAGTAGCTGAGATTACAGGTGTGCGCTACCATGACCAGCTAAGTTTTGTGTTTTTAGTAGAGATGGGGTTTCTCCATGCTGGCCAGGCTGTTCTCAAACTCTTGATAGGTGATCCACCCACCTCAGCCTCCGAAAGTGCTGAGATTACATGTGTGAGCCACCGAGCCTGGCTCTCTCAGTCCCTTTTTACTGTCATTGTAAAGTCAGGCATTGTCAGAGACAGATGTCTGGGCAAGATGAACCCAGCTGCCCATCACTGTCGAGGTTCTGGTATATCGGGTGGTCAGGCAAGGAGCCCCTTTTCCGGCAAGCTTCCTGCACACAGCTTATTCCTGCCTTGAGATGCTACCCATTCCCAGAAAACCAGAGGAGAGTGCTACACAGGCTTCTGTCAGCATGCTCGAGCACAGCCACCTCCAAGAAGTCTGGGGCCTGTTTGCATGCTGAAATCGACATGTGCCATTCCGGAAATCTTGTTTTATTGCTCCTTTTCCTCCGACAGTCCCCCTCCTCTGCCACCGCCGCTTTCCCTCCGTAGGAATCCTAGTCCCAGATGTGACTCTCTCTGTTTCCTTTGGCTGGGAATTTGCTGTTTTCCCATAACCCAGTCGGGTTGCCTGTTAGAGAAACCAAAAAACTCCAACTTTCTGGGAAGACAGCTAATTAAATTCCCAAAGAGGGAAGAGGAAAGCCCCCTCTGAAACAGACAGATACGACCTCATAATACATAATAATCACAGGAGAGAAAGTGCCTGGGTTGAGCCTAGGGAGATGGTAACATGGTGTTCTGTTTCTTAATGTCCTCTGCAAAGAAGCTGGCCCTGGGTTTAAAATAGCCCTCTGGTAAAAGCAACTATTTAAAGAGTATTGGGGTCTGAGAAATGCAAAACAAAGTGTTGTTGATTAAAAACACATGGTTTGTTCTCAAGACGCAAGTAGCCAGGAAAATCAAATGTGACAGTGTTTTGGCTTTTTCTATCCCACAAGACATGATGGTGATTTATTAGAGTGATGTCAGCTGTGGTTAAAAAAAGTTTGCTGTGTTGTCTTAATAAAAAGAGGCTTTACCTTGGAGCTGTCAAACTCCCTTTCTCTTCTGGATTGAAGCAGTGGCTGCAAGGACCTTGGCTCTCCTGCAGGGACTTCTCCCCAAGGGGCAGGCCTCTGCCTTTGCAGAGTGCATGAGGTCACAGGCCGCTGCATGCTTCTTGGTGGAGATGAAGGATGGGCTTTGAGGCAGAGGCTACCGCCCTATCTGGCTTTACTTGGCTTGTAGGTGGACAGTACAGAGATGCTGCACCCATCTTGGAGTTGGAGCATGGCTTGACCTGGCTGGATTGGGGTCGGGGACTTTGGATAGAGGGAGCACCATGGAAGGGGAATTTTCTAGTTTGTGGGCTTCTCTAGGCATGGGTGGGGGCTTGAGAATCAGGAGGTTGGATAATCTGCTTGTAGATAATGAGAAGTTGGGCTGTTAGTTGAATAGAAGGGAAATTTCCCAGTCAAAGCTCTTTGGTTGTAAGGAAGAGAAACTCCTCAAATTCAGGTAAACAAGATTTATTGAAAGGACGTAACAGTCCATTTCACAGACATCCAAGGAAACAGGGACCATCCGGGGAATGGGAGTGGGCAGCCGTACCAGAGCTGCTTTCTCTGCTTTTTCCGGAGCTGTGGGGCCTCTTATTGTCACTGGGTTTCTGTTCCGTTGTCTTCCCCGGGCTTTCCTCAGGGAGATTCTTAGTTTTTGCTTCTTCGTGGCTTTGGTTGGCTGGCTGCATATCACCTGTGTCCCAATGCTGCGCCATCCCATTCATATTTAACTCTGCTCATCATTCTCCACCTTAGTCTCATTGCCTCCACCCCAAATTCCTAAGAGAAAATCCAGTTGTCTCAACATGAGTCAGATATGCATCTCTGATCTAATCGGCTGTCACTCAGGAGCCATGGGCAAGGTCTTGGGGTTTAAGAGGGAGCCGTTTTCAGAGACTGGAGGTGGACCCACTTCTGTGAGAGGGCGGGGCCAGGAGGCAGCATTAGGCAGGTCAGCTACAGAAAAGAACTGTATCAGGGAAATTGAAGAAAGAAATGACAGGGATGTGTTTTTGTCCTGAAGATCAGAGAGTGCTGAGCTTGAGAATTGGCCATCACTGTTTCCGAACGCCCCCCTTCCTCTTTCCCAGGAAGAGGAAGTGAAAGTCTTTCCTGTAGACATGGCCAGAAAGTGAAAAGATGACATTATTTTTTAAATTAGTAATATGGTTGCTTTTTCGTAATTACATAAGAAATACACAAATGATTGTAGAAAACTTGGAAAACAGCAACGCGCAAATAGAGAAATAAACATCTCCCTTCATCCGACATAACTGCTGTTAACATATTGATATATTTCCTTCTATTCTTTCTTTTTTAAGTAGTAGCCTAAGGCTATGCAAACGTTCTGTGCTTAAGATCTATCCTTTTGCTTTAATTATATGTCTTCAGACTCTGTAAGACTTTAGGATTGCTTGAAATTTATTCTCATCATTTTCCCTGAACATGCAGAATTGTTTTCTCTCCTGGCTTTCTTACCTTTTCCTATAAGTGGCAGCTCAAATGAAATCGGTATTTGTTAGTGTCTCTCCACTGCCACCCTGCTTTCGTGTAAGTCACCATCCTCCCCTCCAGACAGCCAGGATTGTTATTATTATTATTATTTTTGGTTTATTTATTTTTTGAGACAGGGTCTCACTCTGTCGCTCAGGCTGGAGTGCAGTGGTGCAATCTCGGCTCACTGCAGTCTCTGCCTCCTGGGTTCAAGCGGTTTTCCTGCCTCACCCTCCGGAGTAGCTGGGATTACAGGCACCAGGCATCACACCTGGCTAATTTTTGTATTTTTAGTAGAGACAGGGTTTCACCATGTTGGCTGGGCTGGTCTCAAACTCCTGACCTCAGGTGATTCGCCTGCCTCAGCCTCCCCAGGTGCTGGGATTACAGATGTGAGCCACTGAGCCCAGCCAATCATGATTTTGTTTTTTTGTTGCAACTTTGGAATCCATTTTATTACTGAAATTTCAAGAATGTAATATAAACACTCAATTTTACTAGCTCCAAATATTCTGATGGTGACCCCAAGTGAATTCTGAATTCTGAGACATGATCGTTTTTAAAAGGCTTCCACTCTTGCATTCTTTCCTCTCTCTTCTTCTGGGTGATCTTTTCAAGCCACAAATGTGTTCTCATCATTCTTTGCTGGAAATCCTTTGCTGGCTATCTCCTGCATTTAGGATAAGATAGAAAAGATATCTAACAAGTTCCTCATGTGCTCAGAGTTCCCAGCACACACGTCTTCTCTCAGCGCTTTCACTAACTTCAGTCACTTTCCTGCCTGAGGCCTTTGCAAATGCTGTTCCTGCTGTTCCAGATGACTTCACCTAAATCTTTAGTTGGCTAAAATGGACTCAGCCTCCAGCTCTCAGGTCAAATGTCGCTTCCCCAGAGAAACCTTTTCTTAACACTGGCCCTCCATATAGTCCCTGAATAACCCTCTCATTTTTCCTTCATGTTACTTATTACAGTTTGTAATTACACTCTGTAATTATAGAGTTTGCATGTCCTCTCCCTCGATGAAGGGGCTTGTAATTCTTTGGAATTTAATTTATTTGGTTCCTCCGTAACCTCAGCTCTTCAGTGAGCTCATGAAAAGTTTATGGATTTTCTAGCCTTTTCCAGTTGCTACCTAATGTCTCTGTCCCTGATAGATATGTATGTCCCTAAGGCAGAGCAAATCTGTTTTGTGGAAGGTTGTACCCTATTCTTGCTTTCGTCCCTGGTCCCTAACTCACTGCCCTCACTTCCCCACTCCTGGTGCACTGACTGCCATAGATTAGATGCTCAATCGATGCTTGTGGAATGAATGAGTGATGCTGATTCTTTCCTGTTGCAAACGCACAAGTGAGGAGTCAGAACATTGCAGCATATTGGATTGGGAGGTCTAGGCAAATAAGATGGTTTTCAACAGACCTTGGTGTGAGTAGCTTTCATATTTGCCATAATTTATGAGTGACCCTAAGGCTCATGGCATATGGTAATTTGTGACTGTGGTGAGGTCTGAGCTTGCGTTGTATGTGCTGAGATGCCAGTGTGTGAGGCAGGTTCCTGCCTGGTGAACGAGACAGATTTTCAGTGCTGTAGCTACATCCTGATGTGGCTTTGCTCTCTGCTTCTTGCATCCTATGGGGATCTTTCTATAGGGAGAGTACATTCTAGAGCATCTCTGACAGCTGGTCAAGGCTCTGGGATTGAATACCTTCAGGAAACAGAGCTCTCTGCCTCTGAATCAGCCTGGTGGACAGCTCTGGCTGTTAGATGGAGCTTCCCTAAGTTACAGAGAGATTTAGCTTCCTTAGAACCTTTAGCTATTGACTGCCTTCTGTCTTCTGGAGGAACATCAAGTTCATTCAAGGGCCATTTACTGAATGCTGGCCTTGTATACAGCAGGTGACATGCCAAGCACTAGATGTGGAGCTCTGGGTAAGACACACTTGAAAAGCTCAGCTTAGGGAATACCAAATTGCAGGTCACAACGTATTCTCACATAATTATCTCATCACAACAACTTCGCAATGTGTATGTTGTTAGGCCCATTCTACAAGGGAGAAAATGAAGTCCTGGAGAATTTATGTGACTTGTCTGGGATTCCACAGTTTGCATGCAAGGAGATATAGCTTAATCTTAAATGTCTGGACTCCAACCTATTGTGCATTTTTTACTTCCCTAAGCTGAAAATAGTAAATTTCTGCTTCATGCAGCCCCTAGTATATTTGAACGTAGCTACTATACTCCCCAAATCATCTTTTCTCCTGCATAAACTTGATTCCCAAAAGCATGATGATGCCCAGTAGGTCTTCTTTGGCTTCAATCATGTAGAAATACCTTTGCACGTTGCAGAAGGTCCTGGCTATTCTACCAACACTCTTCCATTTGCAAACCGGGAGGGCCTCAGCCTTGAATACAAAATTTAGAAGAGGAATTCGGGGTGGTTATTCTTCATAGGCAATGAAACTGGTGATGAAGCCTGGGACTTATTTCTAGGACAATTCAGGAGGTACTTTCCCAACAAGCATCTCAGCAGTGAAACATGATAGATGTTCAGATTTCTAGGGCTAGATGTCTGACACTCGGGACATCTTCTCTACGACATCCCTGTTAGGGCATTCGCAGGCATATGTCTAAATGGGTCACATTACAGGCCACTCACAACCACCTGAGAAGTCTCTAATAGACAATCTATTAGATTTTGCTCAACATATAGGAAAACAATCCCTGTCATTGTGTAGCTCCTGCTTACTGGTCTTCTTTTCGCTGGGCAGCTTAAGCACAGTGCCTCTCCAACGTGGCAGGCTGCCACACACTAAATATGCAGGGAGAACCAGCTGGGGCCCAGATCTGGCTGAGGCAGGTCTGGGCAGGCCTGGTGAATGGCCACATGGGCCTGTTAGAGGCCTATGTGCACCAGAGACCACGGAGCCTCCTGGGAAGGAGCTTATCTTGAAGGAAGAAGGAACTGGGCATAACCACCTAACCTGGTCACGGAGCTTTAATTGCAGCAGGAAAGGAGAGGTTCTGAGCATGGCCTGCTGTACAGCTCACAGCCAAATCTGTCTCACTATTCAGCCCCCATTGGACTTCATTAGGAGATCCATGGAAAGCAAAAACTATGCATAAAAATGGAAAGAATGGTTGACACTAGTATGTAGTAGTCACTGGGGGAACCAGCTCTGGGATTCGTCTTGAAACTAACACAAAATGGGGAGGGGGCTCACTCCTCCACTGCACTGCAGAGCCAGCGGTTCTCTGGCCTTAGGAGGCTTTGAGCATCTCTGTGGTGGTAAGAACAGCGGTACCTAGCAAGAGGTAGCAGTGCCCTGAGTCCTGGCAGGGGCCTGGATCAGGCCAATGAGAACAGAACTGTGGGGACCAGAAAACTGCTGTGTGTGTTGAGCACACATGAGACACCCCCTAGGCACTCTAGAAATATTGGGAGACACTTGAAAAGAGGCTGCCTCACTGAGTGAGCTGGTGAAACTTGTAATTGTTGGCTGAGCACAGTGGCTCATGCCTGTAATCCCAGCACTTTGGGAGGCCAAGGCAGGTGGATTGTCTCAAGTCAGGAGTTTGAGACCAGCCTGGGCAACATGGTGAAACCCTGTCTCTACTAAAAATACCAAAAATAACCAGGCATAGTGGTGTGTGCCTGTGGTTCCAGCTACTTGGGAGGTTGAGGCAGGAAGATCACTTGAGTCTGGGAGGCAGAGGTTGCAGAGAGCTGAGATCATGCCACTGCACTCCAGCCTGGGTAACAGAGCGAGAACCTGTCTCAGAAAAAAAAAAAAAAAGAAAAGAAAAAAGAAAAAAAAGAAAGAGAGTTAAGTCATTGTCACTGATGGGATCACATGCAAATGGGCTGGCTGAGACCCAGAGGACCATCACAGTGCTCCTGCCCTCTCTTTTCCTAGATGAACATTCCCAGTGTCTTCAGTCATTTTTCCAAAACCACCATTCTGAAACTTCCACCATTCTTGTTATTCTCTTTTGAAATCATTCCAGGCTGTGAGAGCCAAAGCTATTTGCTATGAGGGTTTTCAGAAATCTTAGAATTAATCTGGCCTAGCATTCTTTTTTGGGATACATGAAGGAAAGGCCCACAGATGCTTGAAGAGACTCATCCCAACTCTATGTCCAGTTAGGAGAAGAGCAAGGACTTCGCTCAATGCACACAGCACTGTTTTTTCCTTGATTCTCACCCATTTTTATTTCCCCTTTATTTTTCTGTTGTTGGGTTTGTTTCTGAGCCAGGGGCTTGCACCGTGTGGGCAAATGCACCCATTATGTTCTCATGGCCAGTCATGGTAGAGTTTTGGACTGTCTAGCAGTTGTCAGAGCATTTGGTTTTAACCCTCTAAGGGTGAGGGAAGTAGACACAGCTTTTTACTGCCCCTCAGGGACAGTGCATTCCCTCTGCAGAGGCCAGCAGGAGGAGCCCCTCAGTGGAAAGAGCATCTCTTTCCATACAAGGAATAAGGTCACTGCGGGTGCTCTGTGCGGAAGCAGAAGGTGACGGAGGAGGTATGGTCCAGTGACCCCAAAGCAAGTGGCAAAATTGTCCACATGGAATAACTTAGTGCTCAGACAGAAAATCCCCTAAGAAAAACTGACTGGGAAAATGTCCCACTATCACCTGTGGTTCCAGTTGGAAAGTTGGTGACGTCATGTGAGGAAGACTTGACCAGCCATTGCGAGCTTTGAAGATGGTGGAAGGGGCCATGAGACAAGGAATGTGGGCGGCCACTAGGAGTTAGAAAAGGTAAGAAAACAGATTTCTCCTGGGCCCCCGGAAAGAAACACAGCGCTGCCCACCCCCTGATTTTAGCCCTGAATTTAGGAACGATTTCAGGCTTGTGACCTCCACAAGTGTAATACATTCTTGTGGTTTTAAGCCACTATATTTGTGGTATTTTGTTACAGCAGCCATAGGAAACTAATTCAGATTTCTATTCTTTTCCACCCATGACTCATGAAGGAAATGTTTCTTACCTTTGGCCTGCAGTTCTTGTTCAGTTGCTCAAGCTCCTTCCCTTAGGACACCAGGAACAGAATCGCTAAGATTGCTAAGATCCCAGGACAGTTCCCCGTAAGAATGGCTATAAAAGCACCACCAAGATTCAGTCTTTAAAAGGCAATGGCACAGGTTATGCATTTCCCTTTAAACTTGAAGTGTGTGGTTGGTGGGGGAGGGTATGGAGAGGCAGGTTCAGAGCTGGGCATCAGCCCTTTGCAGTCAGTCACACCACGCAGCATGTTCTGGGGACAGAGGGTTAGGCTGGGACTCCCCACATTGGCCCTCAGTTTTCTTACCTATGAGATGAATATCCAGTGACCTCAAGAGGCCTCTTTGATGTTTTATCGTTTGAAGTACTCAGAAATGATGCTGAAGAAGTGAAAAATCATGCAACATTTTCTTTTCTTTTCTTTTCTTTGAGACACAGTATCACTCTGTCGCCTAGGCTGGCGTGCAGTGGGCTAACTGTAGTCTCTGCCTCCCGAGTTCAAGTGATTCTCCTGCCTCAGCATCCCGAATAGCTGGGACTACAAGTGTGCACCACCATGCCTGGCTAATTTTCATATTTTTAATAGAGACAGGGTTTCACCATGTTGGCCAGACTGGTCTCAAACTCCTGACTTCAAATGAGTCACCTGCCTCAGCCTCCCGAAGTGATGTTACAGGCATGAGCCACCATGCCTGGCCAAAATAATGGAACACTTTCTAAATACCAAGCATGTTAGTTACATAATCTCATTAGTTCCTCACAACAGTTCTGCAAGGTCATCATGTCAAGTGGGTTCAGTTTTACGGATGAGAACATAGAGGCTGAGAGAGGTTGAGCAGTTTTTCAAGTCATCCAGCTAGTAAGCTGAGGAACCAGGAATTATATCATGACGTCAGAAGCCTGTGCTTTTCCCCGTGATGTCATGACACCTCCCAAGAAGGGCCCTGGGCCTGGATCATGCTGAGGACAGGATCCAGGTGCCAAACTGCAGGCTGAGTCCAGGAATGATGCTCTTGGGGAAAATTCTTTGCTTTGCTGGGATGGCAAAACTTGGGGTAAGAAGAATAATTCTTTGGTAGCACAAGTGTCTGTGATTTTGTTTCTTTTCCTGACTTGCCTGGGAGCCAGTTCTGTGGTCCTGCCTAAGTCACTTGCCTTCCCTGGGCTTCAGTCTTCCGGTCTGTGAAATGGGGAAGATGGACTAGAATCAGTGTTTTCTACTCATTCTTGTTTAAAAAAAAATCATGTCCCATCAGCTAAGGAGATTCTGTTGAGTGTTTCTTGCTGCAATTTATGTTCCAAAAGTAAGTACTTTTCTTATTGTCAAAGTAAATCATAAATGTCATTCCCTCCTTCCTTCCTTCATTCCTTCCTTCCTTCCTTCCTTCCCTCCTCCCCCTACCTACCTCTTTTTTCTTTCTCTTCTTTTCCTCTCCTTTTCTTTTCTTTTCTTTTCTTCTTTTCTCTTTTTTTGAGATGGAGTCTCCCACTGGCTCCCAGGCTGGAGTGCAGTGGCATGATCTTGGCTCATTGCAACTTCCACCTCCTGGGTCGAAGAGATTCTCCTGTGTCAGCCTCCCAAGTAGCTGAGATTACAGGCATGCACCACCATGACCTGCTAATTTTTGTACTTTTAGTAGAGAAAGGATTTTGCCACGTTGGCCACGCTGATCTCAAACTCCTGACTTGAGGTGATCTGCCTACCTCAGCCTCTCAACGTACTGGCATTACAGGCATGAGCCCTCGTGCCCGGCCAAAACGTGCTTTTTCAAACTACACATTCCTCTCTCCGTCCCCCTCCCTTTCTGGGTGATGTGGTGATCTTTCCTCCGACCTGACATCTTGACCCCTCTTGAGAGCCCTTTACTTGATAGTTGAGAATTTTCTCTGCATTTAAGATTATTGGAGCCTAAGAATATATCTATGTATTCTGGAAGAGAGGAGACAAGACAGCCTTTCGGAGTTGCCCATCTCTCTTCCTGGAACCTCCTCCTGTCCCCACTATTTTTCTTTGCCTGGAACATTTATCTCTCCGTGTTCCCCTCTAGGCCGCCCCTTGACTCTCATGTCTGCGAAGCAGCGGGCAGGCCGCCCTCCTGTTCGAGCGGGCCATCTCTCAGCAAGATTGCAAGAGCAGTTATCTTTTATTTCTGGCATGTGCTGCAACACAAGAGTGATCCCAGCTTCAGAGATTATCACCTCTCATCTTTTATTCTCCCTTTTCTCCTCTCCTTTTTCTTCCTGCAAGATAATAAAATTAGCAGACCAGCCCTCCCTTCCTGGAGGCCTTGTCAGAGTTCAGAGATACTTACTTCCCTGGTAAACAGTTGTAATCTCCCTAACCAGGCTTTCTTGCAGTTAAGTGAGTTAAATTATCCTGGTCTAATCCCCCATGTGCTGTGGTTTTTTGAGTATAAAGCTTTTGATGTCTTTTGATATAAAATGTCAACTCTGGGCCACTGGATCTGATTAGGCATCAGACGAAGAGTGACTAGCCTGGAAAAGAGGGGCCTCTCTGCAAAACCGCTTTGGGTGGAAAAAAAATACATGGAAAAGAAGCTTTGCTCCAGAGAGGAAAGGAGGAGGGCTATGTGGGCGTTTGGCGGGGCCGGGGGTGTCCTCAGTCATGCAAATCCTTCATGCCCAGTCAGGAACTCGAGGTCCTGAATCGAGCCAGCCCACTGCCCACGCCCTTCTGTGTTTGCTCTGACCTGTGCCGGACATAGCGACCCACACGGGAGGAGCAGGTGGCAAGCTACCTGAGCTCAGGTGACGCACCAGTTTCACTGGGAGACACAAGATGTACCTGAACCTCTAGGAAACAATATGGGGCAGATTAGAATCAAAGGCTAAGTCACACTTGGTTCAAATTTTCAAAATTCTAGGGTGTGGGGAAGATTCACAGAGGGTTAGAGGATGGGAGATATTGTTTGACAGGCAGGTGTCTGAATGCAGATGGAGGCTAGACCTATCCTTGAAGATTGCAGAGGTCATGCGTGTGTATGTGTGCGTGTGTGTGTGTGCATGTGTGTTTGTGTGTGTGTGAGTGTGTAATGGTGGTGTCAGCGGGGGTGGCAAAGCAACATTTCAACTACCAGAATTAGCAGAAATAAGCTCAGGAGTAGGAAGGAGCCTGGTGTGGGTGGCATCCAGGGGGACACATGTGGGCTTTTTTTTCAAGCTCAGGGGCAGTGGGTGCCCTGAAAGGGCCCCGGCTCAGAAGCAGTCCTTGTTTCTATGTATATACACTGCACCTTGGCTTTTCTTTCTTGTCGACCTTCCAGTCACTCCTAAATTCGGTTCCCGCTCTCTGCCTCTCCCAGACTGCCAGGCTGCCCGTGCCTCCGCCAAGCAGTGACATTTTCCCAAGCACAGCCTGTGCCGTTTAAAGCCTGAATGCGCTTTGGGGGTTGACTCCCCCTGCCACCCTCCCTTTGAGCATGTGTGTGTGTGAGAGAGAGAGAGAGAGAGAGAGAGTACTGATTTTTGGCCTTGAATACCCATTAAAAAGCAAAAGAAAGTCAATTGCCAGGGCCAAGGATTAATCAGCAATTCATGGAGGCTGATAAACTGCCCACCTGTCCCCACCACTAGCTGCCCTTGGATGCAAGCAGAGCCATCCTCTCCTCTGAGAGCAGCCCCAACAGCCTGGTGGGGTGCTGCAGGGGAAGGGAAGGTTTCATTCACTCAAAGTCCTGCTTCGGAAAGGACAAGGCCCCAGGTCACCTGTCCAAGGGCTTCTCTCTTCTGCTGGTCGCATCTCCCTGTAAAACTGTAGGAAGTGTGTTCTGAATCCCTTCTCCATTCTCAGGTTTTCGTCTCCTCTCTTCCAGCAGCCAGTCCTGCCAGGGTTCTGGCCATGCGGGGACAGTGAATGGCCACTCCATCTGAGTTGAGCCGCAGGAAGTGTTTCCATGTCATGTGGAGCTGGGTACCTTCTCCTCACCCTCGGCTCTCGGTTCTGGCTGTGCGGGGACAGTGAATGGCCACCCCATCCGAGTTGAGCCGCAGGAAGCGTTTCTATGTCACGTGGAGCTGGGTACCTTCTCCTCACCCTCGACTCTTGTTTCTGAACACGTTCCTTGCAGCTCTTCACGGCCTGCTTGGGCTCCTCACTCCCAGGGGCCTCCCCTTGCCCTTCCTCCTAGTTTTCATCTCCATGTTTGTCTCCTGCAGAACCCCCTTGTTGCATCTTGTTGAAATGTGTGCATCTTTTTTTTTTTTTTTTTTTTTGAGACGGATTCTTGCTCTCACACCCAGGCTGGACTGAAGTGCTGCTATCTCCCCTCATCACCTTCTGGGTTCAAGTGATTTTCCTGCCTCAGCCTCCATAGTAGCTGGGGTTACAGGCATGCACCACCATGCATGGCTAATTTTTTGTATTTTGAGTAGAGATGGAGTTTCACCATGTTGGCCAGGCTGGTCTTGAACTCCTGACCTTGTGATCTGCCCCTCTTGGCCTCCCAAGTGCTGGGATTACAGGCGTGAGCTACTGCGCCTGGCTTGCATCTTAAAACAATAAAAAAGGATCCAAAGTAGGGTGTTTTCTTTAGATACCTGTCACTGAAACACCAGCCCCCTCTCCCCTGCAAAATTTATCTTTACTTCTTTTCTGCATCGGTAATAGGTTTTTGGGTGGGGGAGGGGATTAAGCATATGTCTTTCTTGCTGTAAGTGCCTAACAGATATGAGGCATTCACTGTGGGTTGTCATCTTCTATGCACAGTTGGCGGGAGCTGGATTTGAAGGGGTTCAGAAGCAGCAGAGAGACGGTCTGAGCTGTCTTGCTGGGGAGGTGCTCTGAGCTGTCCAGGGGTGCACAAGACACTGGCTTTACTAGTGACTAAAAGGAAGGCAGGGAGGGAGAGCTTAGTGAGGCCCAGAGAGGAGACAGGGCACAGATGGTAAGGGTGACCCGATTTCCAATCAAGAACCCTACTGGTTTTTTTTCTCTACATATCTTCCTCCCAGGGGCTAGTGAGGTGAGGCGGGCCGTGATGGTGAGGGCGTGGATGCTGCCTGGACTAGCCTAGCTCTCTGCATGGGCTGAGTCCTATAAACCCAGACTGGGATGGGCGGGGGCACCTCTCCAGAGGGAGGCTGAGTATGCCTGGCTCTCTGCTGTGCGTGTCTGCGCAGCTTCTACAGCTCCCTGCCCTGCTCTGGACATCACCGTCTAAAGCATGACGAGACTCCCTCACCCCATACATTTGTTCTCCATGCAGTGACATAAATGTAATAATTTTAAGATTGTAAGTCCTGAATACTGGAATGCTGTAGACAGCTGTTGAAATGATCAAAAAATCAATCAGAAGAATATTTCTACAGCACCTACCACAGCCAAAGCTTTGAACATAACATTGTCCATCACAAGACTATTAATAAAACAGCGATAATCATATTGATTGATACCATTCACAGAATGTCTTTGATGTGCCAGGCATTTTCTCATCTACTTTTGACAATAACCCTTTTATCTCCAGCTGACAGTTGAGGAAACAGACTTGAAGAGGTTGAGTAACTTGCCAAAGGCTATGTAACTACTGCAGGGGTAAGACTGGGATTCAGACTCAGCTCCAGTGCCAAGCCCCAAAGCCAGGAAGTTCATGAACACAGGTACTGACCAAACCAGGAAAACACGGTGCGTGGACAGAGAATCTCAGAGGAGGCGTTCAAGGGAGCAGGTCCGTGGACGCTAGCGTGGCGACAGAGGTTTCTGGAAAGAGTTGAGGCGTGATCTGGATTTAGGCAGGTATGGGGTGGGTAGAGCCATTTCAGGATGGATTAAGGCATCTGAGGTGAGGAGGTGAGGGAGAGAGGAATGGAGGCTTGGCTCCAGGAGGTGGCGGGAGTCAGGGCAGCGAAAGTTAAATGCTGGAGTCCCACTCGTTCTCTCGGTGAATTTGGGGGCAAGTTAATGAACACATCAAAGCCCCAGTTCCTCAACAGTAAGGCAAGGGTAATAATAGTACCTGCTTTGCCTTTCTGTGGTGAGGATTGCAAGGTAACTCATGCCAGGCACTCAGTTCTGCCTGGCACATATGCCACTGCTACATCAATGTCCTTTGGAGCTTGAAAACATTCTGCCCTGTCTTCATAGGCTCCTGGGTTTTTGTGTCATCTTAACTCTTCTGCCTTCTTCAGGGTCTTCGGCCACTGAGTCACCCAGTTCAGCTGATTCATTCCCTCTTTTCCTTCCTTGCTGTCACCACCTTGTTTGAGATCCCTGACGTGATGTGCCTAAGCGATCGCCACAGACGCCCAGCTGGTTCCCCGCCTTCGGTCTGTCTTCGCTTCAGTCCACGCTGTGCATTCGCGCTCCATTATTTCTCCTACAGTGAGGCTTTCTCCATCGTGCTTCGCTGCTTAAAACCCTCCACTGACTCACGCTGGCTCTTTGCGATTAAATGCAGCCTTCTTCCTGGAATCACCTACAATCCCCTTTCCCATGGATTGCCTTCCTTCCTCCGCATGGTTGCTCTTATCACCCCACAAACATGTGATGCTCTTCTGCTGCAGAGGCTTCATCCTGTCTCCTCTTCCAGGGATATGCCTTCCTCTTCCTCTCTTTGTAGCCAAGGGCTCATCTTCCAGCCTGGCTTCTCTGAAACCAACCTTCTCCGTGAAGTTGTTCCTGATCAGTTCAGCTCATGAGACCTCTCTCCCCACTGGACATTGCTGATGCTTTCTCTGTGCTTCACCTATTTGGCCAAGGGCTGCCCTACTAAAAACATACAGTCATGGAAAATGACACATTTCCCCAGAAGGGGTGCAAAGTCTTCAAGGAAAGACCACTTCATCTGCCTTTTTTGTCTCCTGTGGTTTCCTTCATAGGACAAGGCTGAACATATAGTCGTTACTCAATACATTTATTAAAATATTTTTATTTCTATAGGTTTTGGGGAGCAGGTGGTATTTGGCTGTATGAGTAAGTTCTTTAGTGGTGATTTGTGAGATTGTGGTGCAGTATGCCCGAGCAGTGTACGCTGTACCCTATTTGTAGTCTTTTATCCCTCATCCCCCCCGCCCCCCCCCCCCTCTCCTTATCCCTCATCCGCTTCTCACCCTTTCCCCCGAGTTCCCAGAGTCTATCGTGTCATTCTTATGCCTTTGCATCCTCGTAGCTTAGCTCTCACTTATGAGTGACAACATACCATGTTTGGTTTTCCATTCCTGAGTTACTTCACTTAGAATAATAGTCTCCAATCTCATCCAGGTCGCTGCAAATGCCATTAATTCATTCCTTTTTATGGTTGGTTACTCAACACATTTGCATTCTTTTTTAACGAAGGTGGTTTTGAGAATGATGCTAATGAAGAAATGGAAGATGGAGAAAGAACCCATTTTCCACTAAAGAAGGGATGACAAAAAAGAACCAGTCTCCTTGATTCCCATGGATGCAACGCAAGCCTATGGCTTAGGTTGGCCCGTCACTCGTGGCCCCGGAAATCAGCAGGCTTTCTGTCTTTGCGCTTCTGTCTGGGCCATCCTCACTGCCTTGAGCTTTGCTTTTTACCCTGAGAAACTTCTCTCTCCCCACATGCCTCCCTTGGATTTTCCTGGTAGCATTCATAGTCTTTGCAGAAAGTAAAACAAGATGAGATGGGTGTTTAGATGTAAGTCCCATATTTGATACTCCACCCTAGGCCTGCTGGTGGTTCACAGTTGTCTGGGAGTGTTTGTCTAATGCCTCAGTAGATGACTCTCGAGTGGATGAATGAAGAATGGCAGACAGTGAACTACAATGCAAAACCACTCACAATAATCTGTGACCGTTTATCCTTAACGGCAGTAACAGCAGTAATAGTGAGAATGACCTGATGGGTAGGGCAGTGAAGGATGGATGATGGGTGGGGACGCAGAGAAGCCAGATCTCATCCCTGGGACTCAGCGTTTCAAGCCAGGCTTCCATTTTTTGGGGGTTTGTGCTTCATGCCCAGCTGGCAAGGCTCCCCTGTCTGATTCAAAAGGGGAAGAAGAATCCCTCACCCGGGGATCTTGGGGACGTCAAACTGCTCCTTACGCAACAGCCTCCTAATGAGTTAAGTGTAAATGAATCAGAAGCAGATGGATTGGATTGTTCTGGAAATACACCCGAGGTTTAAAAATCGAGGGAAAAAAGCATTTGGCAAAAGGCATTTTGGGGTTTGCCAAGACCCAGAACATTTGAAAAACAGTTCAAGATTTTTTTCTTTTCTCTTTGGTTGCAAAACCCAAAATGCTGCCTGGAGGCAGTAGAAAGAGATGGGCCCCCATTCTCCTTTCAAACTGAAGCTCCTCCTGCCGGGCGGTAATGGACCCCAGAGAGGAGGCAATGGACTATAGCATTGTACCAGGGAGTGACTGTGTCCAGGAGCAAAGCGTCCTGCCTCCGTTTGCTGCGGAAGGCAGTGCTACGAGCCTGCAGCTCCCAGGCTGGGCCTCAGTCCTCTGGGCCTGCTCTGGGCCCCTACGTAGGCCTTGCAGCGAGCTCCTGCCTTCCCTAAGACTTGAGTCACCTCATCCAATCAGGAGAAGCTCATTATGTAAGGGAAATGGTCTCCAATTTGCTGGCCAAGAAACTTTGGAGGTTAGCAAACACTAATCCAATAAAATATGAAGTGAAATGTTGATCTTACAGAAAAACCTTTAAACAATTTTTTTTTTATTAGTCACATTTGGCATAACTGAGCCTTTCCCTGGAGGGACCATCTTGTTGAAGGGAAGAAAAAAAAAGCAACTGTCTCGGAGGAAAACTCGACCCAGCAGTTTCTAAATCTGCTGGCTGGCTGTGGGATTGTGCAGAAGGCATCAAACCTCACTCTGCTTTGGTTTCTTTTTCTTTAAGTTCATTTTTTCTTTCTTTCTTTTTTTTTTTTTCAGAGACAGTGCCTCACTGTCACCCAGGATAGAGTGCAGTGGTGCAATCCCAGCTCACTACAGCCTCCAACTCCTGGGGTTAAGCCATCCTCCTGCCTCAGCCTCCTGAGTAGCTGTGATTTCAGGCACGTGCCACCATGCCTGGCTAATCTGTAAATTTTTGTGTAAAGATGGGGTTTTACCATGTTGCCCAGGCTGGTATCAAACTCCTGGCCTTAAGAAATCTCCTATCTCAGCCTCCCAAAGTGCTGGAAATACAGGCATGGGCCTGCTTTGGTTTCTTAATAACCATCTCTAAGGATTTCTCTGACTTGATCCAAATACGGGAATCAAATAAGTTAGGGGCTCTCCTGATAATTCATGTTAGATAATGCACGCATTCCTGTGTTGCAGGAGCACGGGGTGTCCTTGCTGTGTCTAATACATGGTCCACCTTATAAATGTCAGTAGAGCTACTCCCTCCCCTGGGACTGATCTGCACAGGTCAACAGACCTGTGTGCCTCTCCAAATTCTGTGGGTTCTAAGCTTGGTGAGCCTGGCCATTCCCATGGCTCGGAGACCTTGGGTCCCACCACAGGATTTCTTTCTTTTCTTTTCTTTTTTTTTTTTTTTTTTAATGGAGTTTCACTTTTTTGCCCAGGCTGGAGTGCAATGACACGATCTTGGCTCACTGCAACCTCTGCCTCCTGGCTTCAAGAGATTTTCCTGCCTCAGCCTCCTAAGTAGCTGGGATTACAGGCATGTGCCACCATGCCCAGCTAATTTTGTATTTTTAGTAGAGACGGGATTTCTCCATGTTGGTTAGGCTGGTCTCGAACTCCCAAACTCAGGTGATCCGCCTGCCTTGGCCTCTCAAAGTGCTGGGATTACACGTGTGAACCACCGCGCCCAGCCCCACCACAGTTTCTATCCGGCTGTTCTAGGGTCTCCCACTCCCAAGATGTGCTGTCCTTATTTCAGCCTGGCTTGGAAAAAGCAATATTGGTGTTTTCTTTTGAGTTGCCTCCTGGCACTCTCACTTTCCCAGACTGCTGTCTGCCAGCATGGGGCAGGTCCCAGAGCTCACCATGGGGTGGTGAGAGGCTGGGAGCTGCAGCTGAAGCGATGGGTGCCAAAGGCAGAACGTGAGCAAAGCGCAACTGAATTCCGTCCCTTTTCGGAGGCCCAGCTTGCTTCTTCATCTATGTGCTCATTTGCCCCTTCATCTACACTATTGGGTGCTGAATCATAACCTCCAGTGAAGACAGGCCTGTTCGGCCCAGCCCACAGCAACAATACCAGCACTAGCAATCGCGGAACTGTTTACAGTTTATAAAGGACTTTTGCATCCATGATCTCCCGGCTCTTCTTCTTCTCAAAAATTCACAGGAAATTCCGGGGGCTTCTGATCATCTGGCCAACCATCTCGGCTTCTAGGGAGAACGTTCTTGCCGAGATCCCACAGTTGGCGGTTGCCGGGCTGGGTCTCGCGCCCTCCTCACTCACCATGCTTTTCTCTTGTACTTGCACTCACTTTGTTCCTGGTCAGGATCTATTTTGTTCAGTGTTATCTTGTTTGCATCACCATTTCAACACCCCATATGGACTGCACGCTCTTTTACGATGAGGATCATGTTTTGTACTTCTCTGTAATTCACAAAGTGCTGAGCATGGTGTTTAGACATGAAAGCTGCTTAATAAATAGCTAATTGACAGGGAGAAATACTGAATTGGGCGGAACCCAGTTCATTGCAGAAAGATTGGCCCTGTGCATCCCAATCTAAAAGACAGCTGCTCTGGGTCTCTGGACTCCTCCCCAGTGGTCGTGAAAGACCCCATTTCGTTCTGATCTAGCCTCATGGTCATCAGGAAACAGAAAAAAACTCATGCCTGAGGGCATTATCCTGATTATTACCATCACGTCTCGAGCAGGACAAGAAATAGAAAAGATGGTGTTAGCATCTGATATTGTCCTTGCCAAATAAAAATTAAGTAGAAGCTCCAGGATTTGAGAGAGGAAGCCACCTGCCTGGGGACTAACGGGGGGAAAGAGCCGGTGGTCTGTGAGCAAGGGCCTCCTCCACATCCCGAAGTGCTAGGGTCCATTGTCAGCTTGCAGGGTGACCCCGAGGCCACTGCCTCTAGGTGAACTTGAGAAGAAAGCTCTTTGCTGTCCCTGCCTGCTTGCTTCTTAACCGTGAGTGAGAGGGCAAATGAGATCCCATTTGGAACTCCCAGGAGGAAGGCAGTAGTCATAACAGTGATTATTTGGAGGTTATGGCTTGCTGAGGCTGCCATTAAACAGAAAACAGCTCACCCCAAAGGGTAACTGAGGCCACTTCCAGGAGCAGAGAGCATCGGACCCTTCTGCCTGACTGCAGGGCGAGGCGGGGTGTGGGAAGGATGCAAAACACGAGAGGTTTTGTCTCGGAGTCTCCTGTCCTTTGATTTCCTAGGTATAGGGGAACCCCGGGAAATCCTGCCCCCAGTTGCTTCCTCTGATCTGTGAATTTTGGCTTCTCCAACATTTCTGACATGATGATTCAGGAAAAAAGTGGACTTGTCAGAGAGAGGAAGGGAAGATAAAAATAAAATCAAGTTAGCCAGGCCTATGAGTCCCTCTCGTCTTAGTCGCACCCCGCTGCCCTTCCCCATAAACATCCACAATCTCAAAAACCCCACAGCCCTGCGCAGAGTGGGAGCCAGACTTCAGGGTCCAGATCAAGGCCAGAGGGTGGAGGGGATATGATTCAGTGCTGTGGGCCTGCGGACGGATGGGGGAGCAGGGCCCTGCAGCGCCCCCCAGGATGCAGGGCTGTGGGCTGTGAGTCCTGCCTCACCCTGCAGCCAGCACACAGCGTCTGCTCCTCCGAGCAGGAGCCGCCTAGTGATTGATGGGCCCCAGCTTGAATGGAAAGTCCAGATTCCAGCAACGCAGCTTAAGAGGTAGGAGGAGAAACAGGTTTAACATCTGCAACAAAATTAAAAATTAAATAAATAAAATTTGTTAGTTTACAAAATAGAACTGTTACTTGTTACTCGGGGTATTAACAATCTCCTTTTATGATTAAAATTTTTATTTTTATTTTTAATTTTTTTTTCGGCAACACCCATGAAAGACGTTTGTTTCAGTTGCCAACATTTCTGCAGAACTAATGTGGGTGGATTGTGACAGATATAATTTCTCCATCCTACAGTTTCATCAACTTGAGTTCTGTTAAACTATACCCGCTGGGCTTAGCTCCTTTTAAAGTTTCCGCTTTGACAGGTAGATTTATTAGTCTTGAAATTTGTACAAATCAGATGTCACTCGTGGCAACTTGTCAAAATGTCAGTCTGGCGAGGCGGCATGAAAGGCTTTCTGGAGAGAAAGACAGACGTAAGGCAGGCTTTAAAGAACTCCAGCACGAGCGGCGGGGAGGAGTGGGAAGGATTGCTGCCCCTTGATCCTCAGGGCTTTACTTTATTAAATATCTCAAGCTGTACAGGGGGACAGGCCTTTGGATCCTGGGTCTCTGAAACATCAAGTCTGACAGCTCCCAAACGATGGCTCCTGTCGATTGCAGCGTCTAGTTTCTTTCCTTGTTATGCTCATTTAGTGGCAGAAGGCAAGGGGGACTCGCGTGGTGGTGCAGGCAGGGGGAGCAAGTCCAGATCCTTCAGTTTCAAAAGACACTGGGTGGGTCTATGGGGGTGGATGGGAACTCCTGGGCTCCCTTGGCCAGAAGGAGGGGGCACCTTTCAGCCCACAGATGCAAACTCCTTGTTTCCTGGGAGAGGAAAGCAGCCAGGAGGAAGGAGGTGGGGAGGGAGGGAGAAATAGGCTCAGGTGCAGGCCACAGTCCTAAGACAGTCCCAGCAGACCCAGGACTCGCTTTCCAGGCTTGGGCTCCCTGAACTTTCCAGGTTTCCCCATTCTCCAGCCGTCAGTGAGTGAAGGAGCCTACGATTTGGTAAGCTCCGTAATTATCTTAGTTTGACATGGCAGGAAATGTTAATACTCAGAAAATTATCTGAATTTCTCCCCTGGGGTGGGGAGTGCAGAAGAAGGACCCCAGCCAGGGCCCTAGATACAGCTTTCTGCAGGTGGCAGACTGCAAGGGTCCTGGTGGCACGGGCATGTAGTTCTGAGAAGATGCCCTCTTGGGAGGCAGGGCGCGTACCGCAGAACTGGAGACACGGTGCTGGTCGGGGAAGCTTGCATAGCCGATTGTGGCGGTGTCTGCTCATCCCACTGTGTGGCTTACCCAGGGATGCTGGAAGACGCCCAGTAAAGCTGTGGGGCTCAATATTCCTACAACCTCACTCTCCCACTCCCCAAGAAGTTATGGGGGCGTAACACTGTTCTTGTCCAGTGTGGAGGACATGGGCGCTGGATGAGGGTGTGTGCCCCGATGAAAGTGCACAGGCCCCTCCCCTCCCTGGTAGTTCAGCCCTCCCTGCCTCTTTCTCAAGAGGGTGTTGGGAGCCACTGCCAACCTCGACCTCAGTACCCATGGCCACTGATGCTGGTCCATCCGTCTGCCGGTGTGATGTGCAGTCTCAGCATCAGGATGAGGCAGTATGTGACCTGAGAAATGAGGAGCTTGCTGTCTCCATCCCCATCCCCTTCCTCCTTTATTCAAGTCCCTTTTCTTCCTCGGTTTCCAGAAACTTCTCTTCAAATGCAAATACCTCTTGGAAAGGTGACTGCTCCTTCCTTCCCAGGAATAAGGTGACGCCCTGCTGAAAGCAAGGGAAATATTTTGTGGGAAGGAAGCAGGGCTGCCACTAGGCAGGCGGGGCAGGAGGCCCCAGGGAACTTGGCCCACCTCCTGCTGTTCCAAGAACCCTGCCCGCTGGCACCTCCTCACCCTGTCCCCAGAGCTGGGAGCCAGGTTCTCCATAGAGGCAGGAGGATTGCAGAGGGCAGGGGGACAGAAAGACCCTGAGGGCTGTGCAGTGAAGGGAAGGGAACTTCCACATAGACCCCTTCTCCTGTCCCCGTTGAACACAAGTGCTTGGGGTTTGTGGGTGGCTGAGTCATTTTCTGCCAGCAGCCTGGAGCCTTAGGCGTGAAGCGGGGGATTTTCTTCTCCCTGGGCTGAGGAGGGTGCTCTGTTGGCATTCTTCCCAAGAGAGGAGTTGAGTCTGCTGTTTATGCTCCTGTTTGAGGCCTGGAGTGGGGAACAAGTTTCCTGGCCTTGACAGTGCGTGAGATGATCCCAGGTGAGGTATCCCAGCCATTAAGAGTCATGCTGACGAGAATGGTCATGATGGTCTAATCACGGTGGCAATTATCCTAGTAACCCTCAGGATGGAGATCATGCCTTTCAAAGGGCTCCAAGAACTTCCAGACTGGTGATCTCGCATGATCCCAGCCTACTTCTGGCAGAGAGATCCAGTGGGACAGGCTGTAGTAGCCTGTGGGGAAACTGAGGCACTGAGCTCAGGCATTTCACTCAGTCCCTTTTGCTTTGCTCTATGAGTCCTGGAAAAATGAATCCTCTTTTTTGCCGTCACTGGATTATTTTCAGTTGCCATCCTGTCCCTGAAGCACTCACGTGTGCACACGCACACACACACACATAGCCACATACAAAGACACACAAACATACACATGTATGCACACAGACATCAACACACAACAGAAACTAACACATATGCACAAACATAAACACAGACACACACATGGACACACAGAAACACAGACATAAACACACACATGCAGACATAGACACAGAGACAAACACACACACAGGCATAAACACACAGACACACATGCACACAGACACACAGACATGAACACACACAGACACACACATGCACACAGACACATGGACATGAACACACAGACACACACACATACATATACACACAGAAATAGACACACACATGCACACAGACACATAGACATGAACACACAGACACACACATGCATAGACACACAGAAATAAACACACAGACACACACATGCACACACATGTGAACACACAGACACACATAGACATGAACACACACAGACACACACATGCACACACACACACGTGCACACAGACACAGAAATAAACACACAGACACACACATGCACACACACACATGAACACACAGACACACATAGACATGAACACAGACACACACATGCACACAGACACACACACGTGCACACAGACACACAGGCATGAACACACAGACACACATGCACACAGACACACAGACATGAACACACACAAATATGCACATGCACACAGATACACAGACATGAACACACACATACACAGACACGAACACAGACACACACATGCACACACAGACATAAACACACACAGACACAAACATGCACACATAGACATGAGCACACAAGACACACACACAGACACATACAGATATAAATACACATGCAGACACACATGCATACACAGACACACAAACATAAGCACACACAGACATGTATGCACACACAGACACACATGTATGCACACACAGACACACAGACATTAATACACCCTACAGGCACACATGTCACACACAGACATATATAGACACAAAGATACATACACAGACAGACACACAGACACAGACACAGGCACACATACACACAGATACACAGATGCATACATACAAGCACAGACACACAAACACACGCAGATATGGACACACATGCACATATAGACATGTATATACACAGACACACAAGCATCAGACACATACAGACACAGACACAGGCCCACATGTATGCGTATGTGTGCAGACACAGATGCAGGCACACATCTGCAGCTTCTAGGCCCCAAACGGGTCTCTGCTTAAAAGCCCTCTGCCTAGGAGCTGCACGGCCCAGCTGTGGGCTTGGTTCTGCCTCTCCTGTCCCCATGAGCTGTGCACCCGGCCTGCAGCTCGTGGAAAGGCTGCAAGGAGGCGGCGGATCTGGGGAGCATGTCCCAGGGGAGCACTTTCTTGAAGAGAAGTTACTCTGTGCTGCGGTGTGGGGTGACTGACTTTCATATGGGAGGAAGGACAAGGGACCTTTTCCTAGTCCCTTCTCTTAAGACAGTACTAACTCCCCATATGCACCACACTCTGGGGTCACTTTCCAAGGGAGAGAATGGGGCCCCGAAAGGCTAAAATCAGAGCAGAAACAGTGGGTGCGCATGGCTAGCTGGAGTTCTGCAATTCCATTTCCTGAATGTGTCTCTGCTTAGTAATTTCAGGGCAGCCAGGAGGGAGAGGGAATGTGGGGTGGAGGGGAGTGGGGGGTGAAAGGCAGGGAAGAAGAAGGAGGAGAAGAAAAAACCCATCAGCCCGTCTGGCATGAGTTCAGAAACTCTCCAACTCACACATCTGGTTCTTATATTTCAAAGTTAATTAGTCATATTGAGGCTGTCTGAAGATAAATTTATCATCCAGAAAAAACACAAACAGTTTGAAAAATGAAAGGAAGTGAGGTGACATGGCTTGACGTTTAAATAAATCATTTTAACATGATTAAAAAACTTGTCCTGTCTGACACCCAGCACTTGGGTACTTTGTAAAGACTTTTTTGACAAAGACAAGTCCCTGTTTGGTATATAAAAGCCCTTGCCATTCAATTACTCAGAATAATCTTTGGCCAATTACATTTCTGAATGACTACTGGGGCGTACAGCCCACAGCTGGCCCCATTCTCTGGGGGTGGTGGTAGGGGGCTTGGGGTAGTCAGTGATTATCCCAGGGGGAAGAAAGGCTGCTGTAAAACATCGAGAGGTTTGGGCAACTGGAGGGTTTTTCTGAGAGAGAAGAGAAATAAATTCCTAATCTTGCCCTCTCTGGATGAAGGTTGCTTGAGCAGGAAATCCGCCCATGGCCCAAAGAGGAAAGATCCTCTTTAAATGCCTAGGCATATACTTCCAAGAACCAGATGTGGCCTGTTCCTTACACCTCCCCGGGCTTTCATGACAGCTTGAACTCTGCGGCTGATGGAATTGTGAGTCGGGGCTCTCTCTGGCCTGGCTATAGTGGGAAATGGCCAGATGGGGGTGGTAAAAATGTAAATAGTGGTGAGTTCTGATGTATTCGTTTGTTCTAGGAGCAGATGGGAGTGCCTGGAATCTAACACTCTGCAATTCAGACACACCGCTGTCCACTCGTCCCTCCCTCCCTGCCACCGGCCCTGCCAGTGTACCTTGTGTACTTTGCAAAGGTCACTGGCTCCTGTTTCATGTAATGACTGACAGGCAATCCTGTGCAGCTCAGCAACGTGAGCAGACACCTTGCGTGGTGCCGGTGGTGGGCGTAGTTGTTTCTGGATGTCACGGAAGAGGCTGCGGCATTCCAGGGCTTTCCCCAAATGTGCCCAAAATAAATTGGCTCTTGGGAGGTTTCTGTGTGCCTCTGGCCTGTGCTTTGGTTGTGTTCTTGATGCAGGACAGGAGTGATATAATCCAACACGAACGTTTTCTCCTATTAGCAATTTGGTCTCATCAGTTTTGTTAATGGGATAACAAGAGGTGCCAGTTATGGTGCAAAAGTCCCATCATGTTGGTAATTTTCACTGTAACGTGTTAGCAATCTGTCACTATTTGTTTCCAGCAATTCTGGCAAGAGTCTGCTTACATCAGGGGCTCCAATTTTCTCTCCACGCCACCAGTCTGTTCTCCCTTTCCCTGGTGAGGTAGCCTCCCTTACTTTGATCTGTCTCTGTCCATCTGGCTGTGCCCCTGTTTCTCTGTCTCCTGTGTTCTTCTCTCTCTGTCACTTCCCAGCCCGCTGATAACCTGCTGCAGTGTTTGTATTAGAGGGAGACACCATTCTGGAGCAGCTTGCAGTGATGGAATTCCAGGGCCGGAAGCTTACAGCTCTCTTTGCCCCACTTCCTCCACTTGCCACTTGGAAAAATGAGAGCCAGAGAGAAGTGACTTGCCTAAGATGTCAGTTGGGTGCAAGGTTGGGACTGGGACCCTGATTTTATAATTTAAAATCCCCTGCACCTTATTCTATATGTACAGTGGCATATGGGAGAATCAGGTGGTTTGTGAAACCAACTCTCTTACCTATGGGAAAACAAGTCCTGGTGAAGCGAAGGTCACGGAGGGCACCAAAGTCTCCTTCCTGGAGTGAATAGGGCCTTTCTCAGCATAATAAGGAGGGGCCCTCAAACCAGGTGGTTTTCTGGGGTGAGTCATTAGACCAGCTGTGATGCCTTGGGCTCAGGGTCCCTGCTCTGGAATCAAGAAGGGAGTGCTTCCTTAGTGAATCCTGGCTGACCGTGGCTTACATACAGCTTCCAGCCTCAGCCATGGTCACCAGCTGTCCAGCACAGAAGCCCTGGACATAAATAGCCTTCCTGTGCAAGATGAGACACTCCCGTCTGCCTCCAGTCCCAGACCCCTGCAGTTCTAGGAGACCTTCACCTTGCCCTTGTGTATGTGCTCGAGAGGCCAAGATTCAATCCTTCTGGAAGCATTCCTTTCCGCAGCTGCCATCCTGAGGCCTGGACGCTGAGAAGAGCAGAAGCACCAGCCTGTTGCACGGAGATGCCAGATACGGAGTTGGATGAATGAGGGTTTGGAATCTTAGCTCTGCAACTTTGTGGTTGCAGGAACTTTCTAGATGCAGACACTGTCAGTCTCCATGCCTGTAAAAATGGGGATTTATAAGATCATAGTTTGCTCATAGGTCCATAGTGGGGAATATAGAATGTGTTTAAGTCCCCAGAATGCTCTAAGGCATGTATTAGGTCTGGCATAAACCAAAAATTCAGCCCCTTGTTCGCTCTATGGGCTAAGAGATGCAGAGACTTCCCAGGACCACCTTTTCAATTTCTTTCATAGCCACTGTCAAGTTCACAGTGTGGGGTGGTGGCGGGCTGCTGGGAGAAGTGTCCTAGTAGAGGGTCAAGGAGAATGTCTAAGGCGGAGAGACTTAGAGCATCAGTTAACCATCTGCTGAATGGAAAGGAGAGAATGGCCGGCGATGCGGATGTTTAGAAGAATGAATATGCAGATTTCTGTGGCAGGAAAATAAAAAAAGGAAAGAAAAACACTTTGACTTGGGTGCTGGTGAGATACCAGGCTTGTGCACGTTCTCTCTGTCAAAACCTCCCCACTAATTGTTCAAAGCTTCCCTGATTGCTTCTAATGAAACCACCAGCCGACTCTAAAATCTCAGAACCGTCTCATCGTGCCCTGTTGAATAATAAACATTGCTCACAGGGGCAGACGAGTTGGCCAAGTCAGCCTGGGAAGAAGCCCGGTGCTCTTCAGAGAGTCAGCTTCCTGGCTGTGTCCCAACCACCTGGCAGGGCTGCAGGAGAGCAGGTACAGGCTGCAGGAGAGCTGGCCCAGCCTTCTCCAGTTGTCCTTAAGGTGCTTTGGCTATGATGAGTGCTGCCTGTCTGTCTGTCTGTCTGGTCCTTCCTTTAGAGTTAACAGACGTGGGATGTGTGTATGTGTCTCTCTGTGTGTGTCTGTGTATGTCTCTGTGTATGTGTCTCTGTATGTGTGTCTGTGTGTGTCTCTGTGTGTGCGTGCCTGTGTCAGTCTCTGTATGTCTGTGTGTGTGTTTGTGTCTGTGTGTGTGTTTGTGTCTGTCTCTGTGTGTATGTCTCTGTGTGTGTGTTTGTGTGTCTCTGCATGCATGTGTTTCTCTGTGTGTGTGTGTGTGTGTTCAGGTGTGTGTGTACCTTTCCCATACCCTCCCTTGTAATCCAGGTCTCTACTTAGACAATGGGAGGCTCGAGGTGGGATACCAGGTGAGTCATTTAGCCCCCTCAGGTCTTGCTTTCTCTTTTATTTTAGAAACAGGGTCTCACTGTGTCGCCCAGGCTTCAGTGTGGTGGCCTGATCATAACTCTATCACTGCGGCCTTGAACTTCTGGGCTCAAGTGATCCTCCTGCCTCAGCCTCTTGAGAAGCTAGGACTACAGGCGTGCAGCAACATGTCTGGCTGATTAAAAATACATTTTTGTAGAGATGGGATCTCATTTTGTTACCCAGGATGGTCTTGAACTCCTGACCTCAAGATATCTTCCTGCCTCAACCTCCCAAACTGCTGGTACTGGAGGTGTGAACCTGGCCTTGGTACCCTGGTTGCTGTCTGTAGCTCTTCATATGACCCGCCTATGCTCATTGTGCACATCCACAGCATGCCTTTGGAGAGGTTTCTGGACCACACAGTCTGTAATACTGCTCTCCCATTACTCTGCTTTTTTTTTTGGATATGGAGTCTAGCTCTGTCACCAGTCTGGAGTGCAGTGGCGTGATCTTGGCTTACTGCAACCTCCACCTCCCAGGTTCAAGCAATTCTTCTGCTTCACCCTCCCTAGTGGCTGGGATTACAGGCATGCGCTGCCACGCCCAGCTAATTTTGTATTTTTTTTAAGTAGAGACAGGGTTTCACCATGTTGGCCAGGATGGTCTCGATCTCCTGACGTCGTGATCTGCCCACCTCTACCTCCCAAAGTGCTGGGATTACAGGTGTGAGCCACTGAGCCAGTCTACTCTGCATTTGTTTCTTCTCTTTTTGAGACGGGGTCTTGGTCTGTCACCCAGGTTGGAGTTTAGTGGTGCAATCATAGCTCATTGTAGCCTCGAACTCCCAGGCTCAGGGAATGCTGTGGTAGGAAATAGCATTCAGTCTCCCAAAGTGCTAGGATTATAGGCGTGAGCCACGACTACCCTGCCTTCTTCCCCCTTAACATTTATTAGGATCATAACTATCTTGCTGTTTGTGTGTTTCTTTTCTGGAGATTGTACTCAAGGTGAGGGAAGGGCCTTTCCTATCCCGTTCCCCTCTGCGTTCCAGTGTTGGAACAGCTCAATGCCGAGGTCACAGGTGCTTGCTCAAGGCTACCTGTTGACGGAATGAGGAAACCTGCAAAAAGAGTGGCCGTTAATGACTTCCTTTACTTGCCTCATAGGGTTTTTGCAAGGGTCAAATGACGGCAGCTGTGAAAGTAATTTGAAAAAGTGAAAAGAAATATGCCAAGTGCAAGCTATTAACATTACTCTCCTGTGGGCGGCAGAGGACGTGCCTTTGCCAAAATGTCTCGGTAGCCTTGAGGTGGGCCTGGTAGAAGCTGGAAATCTTCCAAGCATCTCACTGCCACCGACTTACACAGGGGGTCTTCAAAGCAAGATATGCAGTTGCAGAACAATTCAGCTCCATTTTGCTCACATTTACTGGGGGTCGGCTTCGTGTGATGGGTGCCAGGAGGCAGGAATGTGGAGGTGTATCCTGCCGCCTCGGTCCTCAGGCAACTCACAGTCCAGGAGGTAAGGCCAACTTGCAAACGGATACATTTTAGTACAGGGACACCTGCAACAGGATAGGTGAGGGTGGGCACTGAGAGGAAGGAATGTGAACCCTGAGAAGATGGGGAGATGACAGCGGGATTACTTGGATTATGTGAACCCCCACCTTCTCAGTGGAGAAGTTTCCTAGAACCCTGTGTTTATTTTCTCATTGTTGACCATCCTCCTCCCAATGCCTACAGTTCATGTTTTTTTTTTTTTTCTTAGAGACAGGGTCACACTCTGTTGCCCAGGTGAAGTGCAGTGGTGCAATCATAGCTCAGTGCAGCCTCCTGGGCTCAACCAATCCTCCTGCCTCAGCCCCCCGACTAGCTGTGACCACAAGCATACACCACTGCACCCACCTAATTTTTCTTTTTTTTGTAGAGACGAGTTCTCACTATGTTGCCCAGGCTGGTCTTGAACTCCTGGCTTCAAGCGATCCTCCCGTCTTGGCCTTCCAAAGCACTGGGATTACAGACAGGAGCCACTGTACCTGGCTCTACAGATGACTATTTAGACAATTCTCTGATCACTCCCCACATGAAATCTTACTAACAGATCCATCCCATGTATCTGCAATGTTCCATGGTCCTTTCAAGGACCACAAATCATTGCAATGGTTAAGGTTTTTAAAAAAATCCCCAAAGAACCAGCTTTCGCCCTATTGGGGTGCTACTGCCCCTATTGTGAACGCAGGCAAGTACCACGTGCTTTCTGCCCTCTCCACCAATTCTGTGGAGCTCAGACAACTTCTCCTACAGGTCTCATGGCGTGCATTCCTTCTCTTCTATGACTATAACCAAACATCCAGCGCTGGGACAGATGTGAGCTGGAACTCAGGACTCTACGGAGCTTTTCCAGGGGTCCAATGGCTTTCAGGGTGCTCGTGGCTCCCTGACCTCCTTTTCCTGCCAGGGAATCTGGGATGCTTTACCCATCATCACCTTTCCTGCCTCCCCAGGGTCCTTGTGTGGGCCTGACTGAACGCTCCCACCCCTAGCCTGTCATACAGAGCTGGGGCTCCGTCACCTCTTCCTGTGCTGTTGCTTCCCAAGTGGCATCTTTCCGTGTCATCAGCACGTGGAGCCCAGGCTGCCCAGGAGGATGCAGCTTGGATGAGGACTGAGGCTGTGCTAGGCCACGTGCTTCTGGGTGTGGTTCGGGTCTTCAGTTTGTCAGTTTTTTCAAGGCAGCTGCGTCTGGCCCTTTTGTCCTGTGTTCCCCTCTTTCTAAATCAGGGTTCAATAAAGACTCACTGGTTGTTTGGCATCCTTTTTGCCTTCTCAGCATGACCAGGTGATGTGGTTTGGATCTCGTCCTTCCAAATCTCATGCTAAAGGTAAGCTCCAATATCGCATGTGGGGGCTTGTGGGTGGTATTAGGGACATGGAGGCAGGTGTTTTGTGAATGAATTGCTGCCTCTGTGGTAATGAGTTCACAAAGGAGCTGGTGTTTAAAAAGAACCTGGCGTCTCACGCCCCCAATACGGTTTGACTTTGTGTGCCTACCCAAATCTCATCTTAAATTGTAATCCCCAGTTACAGCTGGGAGGTGATTGGACCATGGGGACAGCTTCCTCCATGCTGTTCTCGTGGTAGTGAGTGAGTTCTCATGAGACCTGATGGTTTTTTAAGGGATGCTCCTTGCTTTATGTGCTCTCTCTCACCTGCCACCATGTAAGACGTGTCTGCCTCCCTTTCTACCATGATTGTAAGTTCCCTGAGGCCTCTGCAGCCATGCAGAGCTGTGAGCCAATCAAATCCCTTTCCTTTGTAAGTTACACAGTCTGGGGTAGTACCCTTCTAGCAGTGTGAAAATGGACTAATACACTCCCTTTCTCCCCATGTGACACGGTGGCTCTCCTTTTCCCATCTGCCATGATTGGAAGCCCCTTGAGGCTCTCACCAGGAACAGATGCTGGCACCATGCTTTTTTTCTCTTTTTCTTTTTTGAGATGGAGGCTCACTTTGTCACCCAGGCTGGAGTGCAATGGCACGATCTCAGTTCACTGCAACCTCTGCCTTCCAGGTTCAAGCGATTCTCGTGCCTCAGCTTCCCGAGTAGCTGGGATTATAGCCATCTGCCACCATGCCCAGCTAATTTTTGTATTTTTAGTAGAGATGGGGTTTTACCATGTTGGCCAGGCTGGTCTCAAGCTCCTGACCTCAAGTAATCCACCCACCTAGCCTCTCAAAGTGTTGGGATTACAGGCGTGAGCCACCGTGTCTGGCCTGCACCACACTTCTTGTACAGTCTGCAGAACCATGAGCCAAATAAACCTCTTTTCTTTTTAAATTACCCAGTCTCAGGTATTCCTTTATAGCGATGCAAAATGGACTAGCACACTAGGGGAAGCAGGAATGGTTTCCTTTGTAAATATTCTTATTAATTACCAGGCAGTGAGTAGGGGCTTTAAAAATGTGAGTTGAGATGGTCCCCATAATGAGAAGGAGAGCGGCTCTGGTTCTTTCAGGACCTGCTTGAGGGGGCACCGTGGCGGCTTGGGGATAACTTGAAGCCTGGTGCTGGAGAGAAAACAGCTCCTGTCTATGACCCTGACTGCTTAGGTGGGAGCTGAGTGCAGCTCAGCTTCTCCAGGGCATTTGGCAGGCAAGAACATGTGCTCAGAGGAAGCATCACAATGCCACTGCCATCCCATCTTCCCACCAAAAAAAAACTGGAACTGAGCATCTTTCAGCATGGCATGCAGAAGAGTTCTTACTACAGTGAACTAGAAAGCACCCGATGAAGAGCTGGACCTGCACTTAATCACTGCCGGTTGGAAGTGACTGAGTTGCATTGAGAACAGCAATTTATATGCAATATGGCCCAAAGGGCATGGTCCACTTATCAGGCCTTCCTATAGAAGGCTCCACTGGCATATTGAGCAGGAAAACTTGGTTGTATATGGCTGTCTTGCATATTACCAAGAAAGCGTCCCCAAAGGGGGTAGTGCTGCTTCAAAGACCTTCATACCTGGATGCGTGTTATCAGCATCACTGTCGATCTGCTTTTTCTGAAGGGACCAGCTAATAGAAAGTCCCGTGAACTTGTTCTCTAAGGACACTTACTACCTTTGGCCACAAAAGACCATAGGAGAAGTATGTCTCTGGTTTTAGTGCCAATAATTGTTGAATTATCCTGATAGTTTAACTAGGTTCCTATCTTTCTGTTTGCTGTGATTTGTTTCATTTTATCTTGTCCTGTAGATATTTCTATAAGCCACCTTATGTTTTTTTTGTGAAAGAGGCAGAAAATAATGAAATAAGTGTTCAGGCAATGATGAAACTAAAGAAATGAGTGAGGAAAAGCAAGATAACTAAAGAAAGATAGCTTCAGAAACAAGAAATGGAAAAATCCAATACAAGCCATAACAGAAAGTCTGTCGGGATGATAGAAGGCAATATCACAGTGCATTAGTAAAAAGTCTCAATAACAAGAAGTAGGTTTGGGTCCTGCCTCTGTCACTAACTAGCTAAATAATGCTGTAAAAAGAACAAAACAAAACAAAACAAAAAAGGCAGAAAAGAACCTATGGGAGTCTATGAAAAGAGTCTGTGGGAGTTTAATGATCTCTGATAGACAGTGAGAGATGAGATAGCGCAGAGGTTCAGCAGGTGGGCTTTATAATCACAATGAGGTGAACGCCTACTCCTATTTATTTCCATGGAACCTTTAACGATTTATTCTTAAGGCTTATTTTTCTCATCTGTAAAATGGAAATAAGAGTTCTGATCTTGCATGTTTATGAAAAGTTTGTGAATTTTTTTAGCTAGTGTGTTCAAACACTCTATATGGATTTACAGAACATATAAATGTTCTTGAGTTACGGAACAATAAAGTAGTTTTCACAAGGTCCCAAAACCAATGAGTAGCAGAGCTATGACTGGAACGCATGCTGTCCATCTCCAGGTCTACGCTCTTAACCACGCTTGAATATCGATGGTAAATGAACTAATCAATCACGGTAATGCATGGAGCACAGTGCCTGTCACATGGTAAGCCTTTAATAACTTAACTGTTAGCTTACTCAGCAAATGAAAGTGCCTTACAAATCTAAATTAATTTCCACATCATGGAAAGATATGCTGTATCTCAGATATAATATTTGTTAAATAATAACATATCTAGATAATGTCTAATTTATAATTTCATAGAGAAATGCTGTGAAATTGATAATTACAAACTGAATAAGTCAAGAAATGAATTACAGAAATAATATTAATTTTAAAGTGTAGCTAGAAAACATATCAGCTGAGCACAAATGCTCATCATATTCATCATATTGTTACTTATTAAAGTTTAAAAAGTAAATGAGTTGAATACCTGAAAGTAAGGGATTGATTAAACAAAATACGGCTATCTACACACAGAGACAAAAAGACTGGATTAAAATACGACAGGACTTCGACACTAGTCTTTTGGTAATATGATTTGTACCAATTTTCCTATTTCCTTTCAATTGTCAGTTTTCAAAACTTTGTATAATGAAAACATATTTCTATATAATCTGAAAAAATAAACATTATTTTCAATGGAAATAAATAAAAAAATGTGAGTTAAATGAGTTGAATTGGAGAATATTGTGTCTATTTGCACTCTAAAAATTATTCACTCATGGCTTGACATCTTGGAGCTTCACTTTGAGAGTCTATTGGCTCCAAAGGTTTGAGTCCATGACAGATCTTCTGAGCTTACCTGCTCACCTGCTCTCAGGAGCTGAGCAAGACACCTGCCAGGAGTCACGTTCTGTCAAGAGGTTGGTTTACTCCTGGAGGGACAGCCATTGCCAAATGTTAGTTCTCCTGGGAAACCAATTGCTGTAAAAAAAAAAAAAAAAATAGTGCCTTTTAGCTTCTGTGTTGGGTGCTCTTGACAATGCCTCTTTTTGGAGTCCTTCCCTAGAGCAGCCTCTGATTAGGTTGGCTTAGCAGAGACATCTAGACATTCTGTTTTGTAAATTACTGGAGAAATTATATCCCTGTCATATTTGAACACTCTGAAATAGGAAAGAATTCCTTTATTGGGAGTTCCCCTCCCTCCTCCTAAATGTTTGAAGCTAACAAAATGTTTTCAAGCAATTTCTTGCCACTAGATTTTGTGAAACCTACTTCAAGTGTCGTTCCAGAACATTTCATAGAAAAGTAATTGTGTAATTAGCTATAAATTAGTAAAAATTATGCTAATTACTTCCAGGTGCGACATATTTCATGCTTAAAAACAAGTAAGAGAAATAAAGGGGCTGTCACTGTGGTTCCCAAGTGAAGGTGAGCCCAGGTAACTTGACAGGCTGATGTGCATATTTACTTAATATATTTTTAAAAAATTATGTAGTTTCTGAATAAGTACAAACAGACCAGGGAACAAAAATACAACAGACAAAACCCAGAGTGGTTCTCTTTGTGTGAGTGCTTAATTAAAGAAACTTAAGCTGGAACTTTGTCACTACTTTTCTTTTCAAACCTGCAGTTGGGGGACCTGGGGGTGGTGGAAAGGGAGAATGTTAGTGTCGTGTGTGTGTGTGTGTGTGTGTGTGTGTGTGTGTGGGTCTTAGGGCTTCATAGCTCTGTAAGTCAGAAGAGTGTCCTTGGCCCTCCCTCTGGGGAGTCACCCTCTCTGCACACAGCCGTCACCCTTGCAGTTCTTGTTAAGGTTTTGTGGACCATGGCCCAGCAATGGTACCATCATGTGCTAATGGTGCTGTCTTGAGTGTTTTGCTTGCACACAGCGCTTTGCTCAAGACAGTACTTGATCACACCAGCTGTTCCCGTGTCCTCTGCATCGCAGTCCCTTGAAGCATGTAAAGCTGCTATTATAACCGTCATAGTGTACATGAAAGTTGGAAGGACTGTGTCCTCCTGGGATGGTGCAAAGAGGGAACGAAGGAGAAAATGGAGCCTGCTCCCTCCCTCCCTCTCCTGCTTTTCCTTCCTTCCTTCCTTTTTCCCTCCCTTCCTCTCTTCCTTCCTTTTCCCCCTCCCTCCCTCCTTCCCTCCCTCTCTTCCTTTCTTCCCTTTTCCCTTCCCTTCCCTCCTTCTCTCCTTCCCTCCCTCTCTCCTTCCCTCCCCTCTCTCCTTCCCTCCCCTCCCTCCTTTCCTTCTTCCCTCCCTTCCTTCTTTTTAAATTCATCTGACAGCGATTGATTCCATCTGCACCCTTGAGCAAGGATGTCAGGTGTAAGTCCATCACTCAGCCTATGTGTAGGCCAACCACGCTGAGTCCTGTGGTAGGTGCCGGGTAGGCAAAGACCCGTCACCGTCAAGATCACAGGTGGTGGGGATTCACATGGAGAAATAACCTGATGAGTGTGAGCAGTACTCTAATCACAGTGACCCGGGTTTTTACAGATAAGGACACAGGCACACAGAAGTTAAGTAACCTGGATTCTCTTTGTGATTTTTGTGTCAAAAAAAAAATGCCGAGTCTTGGTCTAGGCTTTTGCCCTCTACAAAAGCCATGCCTAGACGGCCAAATAACACTCTAGTGAGGATAAGGGCTCTACAAGCCCAAACAAAGGGGAAATCACTATAGGAAAGGCCTTGAGAAAGGTGCATTGGTTTAGAATCAGATGCCTGCAGCCCTGGATTCCTGACTCATTTCCCCAGCCAGCCTCCCAGGGCTCTTGAGCATTAAATGAGACAATCTTTGTGACAAGCACTTTGCAAATTGCAATGTACCATACACACGTGGACAGAAACCAATGCGATGCTAAGGCAGATGTGACTAATCTGGCCACAGCTGTCAGAGCCTCCCAGGCAGGACAGCTGGAATCTGGAAAGCCAGACAGAAGGGGCAGAGGCCCAGGGTGGTTGGAGCAAGGGTCTCTCACAGACACACCTGGGCGTCTCTGCTCCTAGCCTCCCTCCTCCTTGTGTGGCTTCAGGCAGTGAGTCTGGACCAGACTCCTTGCATGTGGTGAGCAGGAACTGCTTCCTGGAGCGGGTATCCTTTCTGCTGGGAGTTCAGCCTTACAGTAGGATTCTTTGGGCTTTCTCTCCCTAGGTGGAACCAGGCTTGGGGGGTCTATCTGTTTTCTCCTTACCCATACGATCAAGTCCAGCCACCTTGGCTGTCATGAGAAGCATCCCTGGAGGAATCTGTTCGTATTTCTTGCTACTCCCCACATAGCACCTCTGTCTACTCCAGCAGTCACTGTCCTGGGTGTTCCCTGCAGACAAGGTTCGGGGGTCACCTGGGAGCCATTGCTGATGCTGCTTCCTTCCCTGAAACATGGCTTACACATGCCCCCATGCACAGCTAAAGTTCCACCTCCGGTCCACACCTTTCCTGCAGTGATCTGCCTTTTATTTGAGCTCTCAGAGTCCTTATCTCTGCTGAACAGTATTACTTAGCCATCTGATCGTGGCTTTTCTGGAGGGCAAAGGACTGGACCAAGAATCAGCCTTTTCTTTTTTTAAACACTCCCGAGCTTTGTGTTTTAGCTTTTGCTCATCTAGTGTTGCTTTGACAGCATTTGTAGGAAGAAACAGGAGTGATCTGGACAACCTTCGTCTTTCCTCCTAGATTCTTTTTAGTGGGCAGGATGGTTAAGCTTTTATCTCAAAGGCTGGCTTTCCTCTGGGTCTAGGAGGCGCTGTGAGGACCATTAGAAGGGCTTAGTACTTGCTGCCCACAACTGAATTTTATGTTTAGACCAAAGCCCTGTTATCGCAAACCAGTGTCTGGCAACTCCCTTGCAGGGGAGATCAGCTGCTTGACATGGGAGTCTTGCCCTTGACCAGATGAGAAATTTTATATGCATGCTTTACAGGTCAACACCACCTGTTCCAACTCCTGGAAGGGAGAATTTTAAAGAAGTCAACACATTCCAAAAATGTATTTGCTAGTGTGTCTTTGTAGATACGGTTACGGCAGACTACAGCATTTGGAAAGCTTAGTGCAAAGTGAAAATGTGAGTCTCTTGCTCAGAGATTATTGAGAATTTCAAGATGGTGACAAGTAGAGAATGGTTTGTTTCTGAGTGTGTGTCGGGGGTGTGGTGTAGCTATATAACGTGCATGCTTATAAACCGCCTCTGCTGTGCTGTGTGTGTGTCAGCTGTTGCTATCATGCCAGTATGGAAGGTGATGGTGTTAGTGTTTGTTAATTAATTTATTCTTTCTTTTACCCAGCATGGTTTCTAAGTTAAGTAATAATATCAGTGTCTATGATGTGTCTAGCACTATTCATAACACCAATGGGCAGTGGTTTACAAAATTAAGGAAGATACGATTCTCCCTCGAGAGATGTTGACGGTATTATAAAAGAGACAAGATCGATTCAGTTATCATTCATCACTGCCGGATTAGGAGGTTCAGAGAGGCTCGGTGATTTCCCCAAAGTCACACAGCTACTCCAGGCCCAGGGTTCTTTGGCCTTGCACGTGAAACACTTAAGAATGATATGCCTGGTGTGGGGTGCTAGGAGACGTGGGAGGTCTGAGAAGCCAAGGCCATGGGATAATCACTGCCAGTTTGCAGGAAGGGAAGGATTCAGGCTGGGGTGCAGAGAGGGTAGGGGACACTCCGGCCAGGGAGGTGGGCAGGACTCCAGCGGGGGTGGCTAGAGACCAGGAGTCGTTTTCATGCTCTCTCTCCTCGTTAGCCTTCACCTTTGCTCACGCCTTTTCTTCTTAAAGTACCTGTTCTCCAGGGTTATTTCCCTCTCCGTTCTAGTTCAGTGTATTTCAAACTTGGACCATAACCCACAGCAAGAAATGTATTTTCCGCTGTGGCCCAGCCCCCACACACATATGTCTGCGCATGCATGCGTTTTCTTCTTGTGTGTTTTTGTGTTGACTTACCTTTGCTGCATGCGCTGCGATCTGATGTTTTCTATTATGTAATGAAATATTCAGATAATGATGCTCCTAATTGAGGCACAACCCCGACTGTGAAATCCTGCTTTAACTCCGCTCTGTCATAGCTGGCAGACAGGGGAGAACTTTTTTTTTTTTTTTTTTTTGTGCTCAAAACCCCACGGAAGGAAGGGCTATTCCCTTCCCTGGCTCTGCCAGCCATTTGGAATTCTCTCTTTTCCTTCTCTCTCTGGGTGCCTAAAGCTCATATCCCTGACACTCCACTGGGATCTTAGCCCCTCCTACTGCAGGTTTAATTACATTTTTATGCATTTGCGTTTTTTTCTCCCCAACAAGAGGGATTACAGATTCCTTGCAGAGAAAACACATTCCTAGGAGGAGGCGCAGTAGCACGCTGAAGATGGTGAGAGCTCAGCAGGCTCATTTTTCCGGCTCCTCTGAGGCGCGATCTTGTGCCTTTTCCAGAGTAGGCACGCAACAAGTATTTGTAGACTGGTGGAATCATTGCTCGAGAGCTCAGAAGGCTGTGGGAATTTTCGGTGCCCCCTTGCTGGTGACCGAGGCCTGTTGGTGGGGCTGGCATTGGACTGTCCCCTGAGCAAGCTCTTGGAAGCCCCTTTGCTGCTCCTCATCTTGTCATGCTTCTGTGACTCAGCCTGGCCCTCCAGCCTCAGATACGTCTGGGGCTTACACCCTCTTACTTTCTCCCAAGGGTAGTAATTGGGCCGGTGGTGAGTCTAAAAGACCCACGCACTCTCACTCAACCTTGCCTGCCCCTCCGGCCCCGCCCACATGATGGGGAGAATGCTGGGCTCAGCATCAGAAAACCTCACTTCAAGTCCCCTGAAGCAGTTGAATGACTTTGGGGAAATGGCTTAGTCTCCTGGAGGCTCTTGTCTCCTCATTTGACACCTCCTGGGCTTGTCGAAAGGGTCACCTTATCTATTAGTGGAAACCCTTGGTATCGGGCAGTTTAATAATCCCCATGTACATTTCCAACTAACCTTTGTATAGCAGCAGCTTCCTCCACTCATCTTCCCACAACGGTGTGAGTTGTTTTATCATCAACCCCAATTTACTGAGGCAACTAAGGTTTAGTTATCTACGATGACTTCCCTAATAAGTGGTGGAGTTAGAATTCCAACTCAGTTTTCTTTTTCTGAAGTCTATATTCTGATTATGATCATCATTATTTAATGTAATGATACCAGTCTATTAAGTTAATGATATTTTCTCCAGCCCAAGGCTGTTTTTAAGGGAGTGAATTTCTGCCGATGTAGGGAGGGTTAATTCACCGTGGGTGTAGGGAGGGAGGTAGTGGTAGGAAATCGAGGGAGAAGAGGGGAAAGGGGAGGGGATGAGTGAAGGGCTGAGTTTAGGGATCATGCAAGGCTCATTGTTGGAAGATTCCTGGGTTGACTCCCTGCTGTTTTAGCACCTTGAGTCTCCAGGCAGTCATCAGATACGCCACTGGTGATTTTAACCAATAGGCCAGTGAACCGGTATTACTTGGGGACTTGGAAACTGATGCACAAAACTCGTTTTTGGAGGGCACTTTGCACTGAGGTCATTTTCCATGGCCTCACAATCTCAGACCTCCAGCTGCTGAGGGGTGGGCGATGTTCTCTGGGGAGTTTGTGAACACTTGGCAGTTTCCTTCACATTGCCTTGTTAATGCAGACAGGGAGATCGTGGTGTCAGGGTAAGGATGGGAACAGCTTCCTTTGATGACTCAGCCTCTCCAATGAGAGGCGTCAATCAAACATGACTAATTGCTTTTGTCCATTTCCAACCTGGTCTTTAAAAAGTGCTTTAGTGTTCCTCATTGTAATGTACCCTCCCAGAAGTCCTATGTGGTAGGTTCTAGCACGGCCCCCATTTTAGAAATGAAGAAGCTTGGGCTTCAGAGAATGCCTGACCCACTCAGTGCCCTGAAGACAGATTTGGATCTACGTCTGCTGGTGTCGGAGCCCACCATGTTCTCTCTATCGTCCTTCAGGTTCCTAGCTCCTGAGGAAAAGATCAGACAAGAGTGAAGTGTCAGTGGCTCAAGCAGTCTTGTATTACCTCAAGGCCCTGCAGAGGAACTCAAAGCCTGGGGCTGTAGGTTCATTGAGGATGATCTATGTTGAAACTTTTGGGGAGGACGGCTTATATTGAAGCAGTTATTTACAACAGGTAGAAAATGGTAGCTTGCTATAAGTATTGTTAAAAGCTTTAAAAGTAATGTAAGGTCTGTAAAAGCAATCCAAAGAATTCTGAAAATGTCGCTACCTGCTCTTTAGCAGCAGCTATTGTTAGCAGTTTGGTGTGACTTCTAGGCCAGTGGTCCCCAACCTTTTTGGCACCAGAGACTGGTTTTGTGGAAGACAATTTTTCCACGGACCCAGGGTGGGAGGATGGTTTGGGGATGATTCAAGCGCATTACATTTATTGTGCACTTTATTTCTATTATTATCACATTATAACAGATAATAAATTAATCATACAACTCACCGTAATGTAGAATCACTGGGAGCCTTGACCTTGTTTTCCTACAACTAGACAATCCCATCTGGGGGTGACGGGAGACAGTGACAGATCATCAGGCATTAGATTCTCATAAGGAGCCTGCAACCTGGATCCCTCACATGTGCAGTTCACAATAGGGTTTGCGCTTCTGTGAGAATCTAATGCCACCGCTGATCTGACAGGAGGCGGAGCTGAGGCAGTAATTTGAGCGATGGGGAGCGGCTGTAAACATAGAGGAAGCTTCACGCACTTGCCTGCCGCTCACGTCCTGCTGTGCGGCCCAGTTCCTAACAGGCCCTGGATTAATACTGGTCCATGGCCTGGGGGTTGGGGACCCCTGTTTTAGGCATTTTAAGTGTGATGTGTTGTATATGTATGTGTGTGTGTTATATATAAAATGCTTTTAAGTGTAAGCAGGATCATACCATACAAATAATACTGAAACTTGCTTTTTCATTAAAGAACATTTCATAGACATGCATTCATGGTAGGATCAGCAGGCATATCACATTCTTTTAAATGAATGCATAGTGTTAATATCTCATTTTATGGATGAACCAGTTTAACCTATTACCTGTTGATAGATACTTAGGTTGATTCCAGATTTTTTTTTTTCTATTACAAACAGTGCTTTCGTGAGCATCTTTGTACAGTGGGATAGATTCACACACATGAAATTTCTGGCATGTAGGATTTGTGCCTTGAGAAGTTTGATGGATATTGCTATATTTGCTTTCCAAAGAGGTTGTCCTCATTTATGCCATCAGTCTAAACATGGTGTTTTTTTGCACGTGTTCAGTAAATGCCATGGAAGTTAGTCTTGACAGTTTATCTTATTATTAGTGTGATTCAACTACTCACTCTATTCAGGGGTGATTTCTCCATGTTCTGGGGCATGTGATTTAAATCTCATCTCTGCCCTCACTGTCTGGGGGGTTGTGGAGAGTTTGCTTGACTTCCCGGAGGCAGGGCTTCTTAGTGGAGATGACAGTACCTCTCTTGAAGAGTAGACTTGGGGACCTAAGGAATGTTTGTCAAACCTCTTGCCCAGTGCATGGCATTGAGTAGGTACTCAATATCCACTATCGTCATCCCTTGCAAGAATGGTAGGCTCCTGCCATCTGGTCTTTATGAGAGAGGATGGCACAGTTTACCAAAGGACTCAGAGGGTCAACTGAGGCACAGGACATCACTGGCCTATCTGAGTTCTTAGAGGCAGAATAAGAACTCTTAATTTCCTAGACTCTAATTCCCTTTGGGGCAGTGACTTTGTTTTCTACTTCTTTGTATTGCTGTCAGTGCTTGAGCCTAGTGTCTGGGACGTAGCAGGTGCAGTTAGATATTCAGGGTGGGAGGCAAGCAAGGGTTTTGATCAGGGACCAGCTTGCTAGGAGAAGGCCCTGTGGAGGGAGAGTGCCATAGTTTAGAATTTATACACATTAAGAGATGTAAATTATGCATCTCACTTTTTCCTATTTAGAGAAATAGAGAGTTTCCTATTTAGAGAGTTTCAGAAAGAAGCCTCGATGGGAGTTGAGAGAAGGAAGAAAAAAACCAAATGGTCTAGGCATAGAAATCCCCTTTTAACAATTGCCTTCGGCACCAGGTCATGAAGCTGGGAGGAGGGAATCTGGGTGCTGTGTGGGAAAATGTGGGTAATTGGCACTCAAGATGGAGTGGGCACTTGATCCTGAGTGGAACCTTGGCCTCTCCGGATGTGGTATTTTGAGCTCCCTCTCTCCCGCTGGACCCGGCACTTCTTGTCTCTGGGGCACACTGCTTACTCCTCCAGTCTTTTCTTACTTTATTTTTGGAAATAGTGTTCTTCCTTCCCCCACAAGAGTCACCCTCCCTGCCCTGCCTGGCCACTCCAGAAGCATCTGGTGTCAAGAACTCTATCCAAAAGGCTTGATCCCTGAAGCCTTGGGCTGCCTTTGCCTCAACATGGGTGGGAGGGGAGGAGGCGGGGCTGTGCCCTGGGGCTGGGAGTGACTGGGGATGGGGCCAGGTGACTCAAGGTATAATCTGGGCCTGACCTCTGACTTCTCGCTGTATTGCACCTCTCTGTGCTTCAGCCTTCCCTTCCGTTCAACACAGTCAGACCTGCCCTCGCCTGTTCACAGAGAGCTACAAGGACAGCTTGGGGCTTGATACCAAAGCAAGAGAAATCGCAGGGAGGAAATCCCACTGTTGGTAATTCAAGAGGCTGTGTTGCATTCATGCCTCTTATGGGTCCTCTGGGGTTGGGAAGTTGTGCTACACAAATAATATTCCACACAGAGGACCGGACCACCTGCCTGCCTGCGCCTAATTTATTCACAGAGGGCCAGCTCTGAATTCCTTCTCTGTTCCTTCTTAGATGTATGATCTTCAGCAAGCTACCTCACCTCTCTGGCCAGAGTTTCTCATGGTGAAATGAAGATAACAACAGCACCTCGTTAGGCTGTGAGATGATTTAGTATTATTATTATCTGTGATGCTGCCTAAAAATTTCACTTTAAGGCAGATTTACCACACTCAGCCTCAGCCAAGTAGGCTATAGACTATAGTTTGCTATAGAGCATGCTGTATGTGATAGTACATGCTATGCTATGTATTTCAAATGCTATAGACCATGCTGTATGCTATAGTATATCTTATGCTATGCTATGTATGCTATATTGCTATAGACCATGCTATATGGTATACTGCATGCTATGCTGTGTATGCCAAATGCTGTAGAGCATGCTATATGCTATAGTATATCTTATAATATGGTATATATGGTATATGCTATGTTATATGCTATAGTATATACTATGCTATGCATGCCAAATGTTATAGACCGTGCTATACACTACAGTATATCTTATGTTATGTATCCTATATGCTATAGACAATGCTATGTGCTATACTATATGCTATGTTATATATGCTATATTCTATAGACCATGCTATATGCTCTAGTATTTCTTATGCTATGTATCCTATATGCTATAGACCACTCTATGGTCTATATGCTATGCTTTGTATGCTATAGCATGTGCTATAGTATTTCTTATGCTATGTATCCTATATGCTATAGACACACATGGTATATGCTATGCTTTATGTGCTATAGTATGTGCTATGCTATATATGCCATATGTATTAATCTGTTCTAATGCTGCTAATAAAGACATATCTGAAACTGGGTAATTTATAAAGGAAAGAGGTTTAATGGACTCACAGTTCCACATGGCTGAGGAGGTCTCACAATCATGGCAGAAGGCAAATGAGGAAAGTCACATCTTACACGGAGGCAGGCAAGAGAGCTTGTGCAGGGGAACTCCCATTTATTAAACCATTAGATCTTGTGAGACATATTCACTACCATGAGAACAATATGGGGGAAACTACCCCCAGGATTCAATATCTCTATCTGGCCCCGCTCTTGACATGTGGAGATTATTACAATTCAGGGTGATATTTGGGTGGAGACACAGATAAACTATGTCACTCTATGCTGTAGACTATGTTATATGCTATGGTACGTAGTATGCTATGTATGCTATATGTTATGCATTATGCTATATGCTATAGTATGAGCTATGCTATATAACAATTCTATATGCTATAGACCATGCTATATGCCATATACACTATATACTATAGACCATGCTATATGCCACAGTATGTAGTATGCTTTATATGTGTAGCATGTACTATGCTATATATACTGTATACTACAGGCTATATTATATGCTATAGTATACGTTAGACTATGTATACTATATGCTATAGACCATGCTATTTGCTGTAGTATGACCTATGCTATATACACTGTATGTTATAGACTATGTTATATGCTATAGTATATGTTAGGCTATGCATGCTATAGACTATGTTACTAAGTTGTATGCTATAGTATGTGCTATGCTACATGTCCTATATGCTATTGTATTAGTTCCTTCTTATGCTGATATAAAGAATTTTCTGGGACTGGGTAATTTTTAAAGGAAAGAGATTTAATTGACTCACAGTTCTGCATGGCTGGGGAAACCTCAGGAAGCTTACAATCATGGTGGAAGGCACCTCTTCACAGGGCGGCAGGAGAGAGAAGGAGTGCCAGCAGGGGAAATGCCAGACACTTATGAAACCATCAGTTCTCGTGAGAACTCACTATTATGAGAACAACATGGGGGAAAATTGCCCCCAGGATTGAATTACTTCCCACTAGGTCCCTCCAGCAACACACGAGGATTATGAAAACTATGGTTCATGATGAGATTTGGGTGGGTACACAGCAAAACCATATTGGCTACAGACCATGCTATATGCTATAGCATATGCTATGCTACATGTGCTGTATGCTATAGACTATGTTATAGTCTATAGCATTAGGTTGGTGCAAAAGTAATTGAGGTTTTTGCCATTACTATGGCATATAGCGTGGCCTATAGCATTTGGCATACATAGCATAGCATATACTATACTGTATAGCATGGTCTGTAGCAATATAGTATATATAATATAGCATATGCTATATTATATTTTGCCATTATATTCAGTGGCAAAAACTGCAATTACTTTTGCACCAACCTAATATACGTTAGGCTGTGTATGCGATATGCTATATATAGACTATGTTGTACCCTATAGTATGTGCTATGCTACATGCTATATGCTATAGACTATGTTGTATGCTGTAGTATATGTTAGGCTATGTATGCTGTATTTCCACATATACTCTGTGGAAATCTCTATGCTTTCAGTGGGAAGCTTGAGGAAAAGAAAAGTCTTTTGGTTGGCAGTTGGATCTTTCTAAACTATATCCCATCTGTTCCAGTCCACTGCAGTCCATCTATGGCATCAATATCATTTAATATGCTTTCATTGAGCGCTTAGTGTCCTAAGTCAGGAAATCCAATGACTTCCTCTGGATTGGCCTGAATCCTAGAGCAAGAAACAGGCTCAGAAAAGACAAATCAGAATTAAGGTACTGCCAAAGAACTTGTGAAGGAAAGAGCTATAGCTTCTGAGTTCCAGTTTCTAACTCAAGCCCTGTCTGGGCATGGACCAAAGGCTCGGGCCCAGAGTTGAAAGAGGAGCCTGGTATCTAAGCAACCTGTTCATGTTGGTTTGGCTTTGAGATGAAAGTGAAGACATGGATTCCACTACTGGGCAGCTGGGCTCCTCTCAGGCCTCTCATGTGAGAGATGAGGTTAGTTGTTCCCTTCTCTAACTTGGCCTGGGTCCTTTTACTTCTACCTCAACTCTATTTGAAAAAAGATATAGGCTGATGCATATGTTACATGTGTGCATACACACACACATGAATCCAGAGAACGAATTATCAAATTTATTAGCCAGACACAATCTGCAGGTCTGTTGTAAAGGAGTGAAGACCCCTGTGGCTTCAATGTTGGTGTCAGCGTTATCGAGTGTTGATTGAATTTTGGTCCCAGCAGTAAAGAGCATGTGTGAAATTCAAATACAGAATTTCAAACCCTTGAGCACTCCCTAAGAGTCTCAGTGGCTTTAATAAGGGAAGGGCATCTCTTTGATGGCAAATGATTATCTTTCACAGTGCAAGCACAAATTGGATCATAATTGGATCATACATTCTTCCTTGCCATGGATGGGAACTGGCATTTAGTTGTTATTTCTCTGCATCTTCATAACTTTATATTTCCCTTTCAAAGGGCGGGAGGGATGCTACCACATTGCAAATGAAAGGTTATACATTTGTGAGTTCTTCTGTAGCTTAGCGAGCAGTTGGGAGCAGATCATTTTTCTCTCTCTCCTTCTCTTCCTCCCTCTTTCCTTCCTTCTGGTACCAGTTTTACAATTTCTGAAATACATGATGGCTTCCCAGAGTTCCTGGTGCGAGGTGGAGAGGAGTAACATGTCACTTGACTTGGCTTATCATCCTTTATTCGTGGTCTCTTTTCCCCAGCATCCTTCTTTTTTGGTGCCTTTCTGCCTTAGGGGGCAATTGTTAGGGGTGGTGAGGGTTGAATTGACCCCTAAAGAGACATATACTAAGTCTTTCTGGTGCTGAAGATGTAAGGAGAGCCACCGTATAACCTGATTCCTGTGTCTCCTTCATTCTGCAAATATTTATTGAGTGTTCACTGTGGCCAGATGTTAGCCTAACACTAGGAACAGGAAGACCAACAAAGCAGTCCCTTCCCTTTAGGAGTTATGGAACCCAGTCTTATTTACCGTTCGTCACCCTCCAGCCTTTGTCAGTGTGGTCCACTGTCTTGCCTCCCACCTCCTACTGACTTTGAAGCATACCAGATGATCTGCTTCTCTCTGGGATCGACATGTAGGCTTCTACTCAGCCTTCTTTGGATATGGCCAAAGCCACAAATCTATGGCAAGGACAGTAGGTTCTAGACCAATCTAAGGAGAAGATAAAGGGAAGAGGTATTTTCCAAAGGTACTGAGTATACAGTAGCTGCACAGAGTATTGATTTAATCCTGGTTGTCAGGGAAGAGTTGGGTACCACATTACCCCACTCCAAGAGGCAAAATTCACATGGCCATCTGTGTAGAAGGCATCATCTGGTCTGGAAAGAGCATGGAATTGTATGTGGTGTGTGTGGGTTCTCCACCCATGGGAGGTAACAAGGCCAGTACCACTCAACAATTGAGACAGGCAGGGAGTCAGTGACAGGCGGCTCATTCCCCAGGAAAACTGTCAAGAAGAGGCTTTGTAAACTCAGATCACCAAGTAGGCAGTGGTTATGAAGATCAACTCAGTCATGCAGAGCGTGGGCTTTTGTGGAAGACCTGGCTCAGCGAGCCTGGTTCTTGTGATTGAGGGATCTGAAGCCTGCTGGAGGACACCAAGGGCCTTACCTGTGGGGCCTGGAGCGAGACATTTCAATGCACGGGATTGTGCTGGGGGGCAGGAGTGGAATCGTGAGGCCTTCCTAGAATCTCTGCCTGATGCCCTTTTGATAGAGGCTAGGGAAAGGAGGAGCAGGTATATGGCTAATTGGTCCAAGGAGCTCCAGGGTGATTTGACTTCAAGAGTCTGGTCAATTTATGCACCTGAGCAGGCCTCTGTTGCTTGTTTTCTATGATGCCCAAAGTGCCACCCAAAGCTGAGGTTATCTCACAGGCCATTTAGGAGGCTCCTGTGACTCTCTGGGTGCCCCTGCTACAAATCTCTTGAGGGCATCACTGACTTTGGGAAGATAGGAAGAGGAAGGTGGACTTCAGGTCACCTCCAGCACCAGACCACTCTAGGGCAGGATGAAGGGAAGCCGCGCAGGCCACCCAGTCCTTGCACTGTCTGGCTGATGGAAGTGCTCACTTGTCACCGTGTGGGGTGTGTGACAGGCTGGGGAAGACGTAGGCGGCAGGGGCAGGTGCTGGCAGGCAGGGTGGGGTGACACGGGCTCTGTCTGGCAGTGGTGACAGCCTAGGTACCTGCCTGCATCCTGCCCCCCCGCCCCGCCTGCCCAGCGTTTTCTCATCCCTGACAAGCTGCCTGTTAATTGGGAGGTGAGGAGAGAAATTGCAGCGAGGGCTAGCTGGGGCTCCTGGGCCTGCTTGGTGTTCAACCTCGTAATCAGGGGGAGGCTGTGCCCAGTCTGCCTGTCACTGGTTGGGCGTGCAGGGCCTGGCTGTGGGCTTTCTGTTTGGACTTTTTATTTTCAATATTTTTTTCCTTGAGAAAAGAAGGATGGACTAGGTGGCCTGTAATTGGACTTGGTAGCGGGGTTATTACCTGTCAGAGGAGGTGCACGCTGGGCCCGGAGGAGAAGCACTGTTAGCATAAGTACCTGCAGCAGACCAAGAAAGAGGCTCACTTCTCCTGGGCCCTTCCTGGTCAGGGAGAGCCTCTGGGATGAAGAGTGTGGGTGCAGCCTGGGCCTTGGCTGCCAGCCCCCACGGGTGGAGCTCCTGCCAGCCTGGTGCCCCCTGGAACTCAGGCCCCCAGGGGTGCTGCCCCCTCAGCCCAGATGCTGCAGATTCTAGAAGAAAGCAGGAGGATGTACCAATGTCTGGTTTAGGATATGTCTTCCCTGCTCACTCCCCTCTACACACTCACACACACGTTCATGCACATATGCAGTTTCACACACACAATGACACACTATCACACACACTGCACACACTGACACATGCCCACACACTCATACATACACACACTCTTGCTTACACTCACACCCAACATGAACACTTGCACACATACACATTCGCATGCCCACCCACCCACTCACACATACACACACCCAGTCTTACACTCTGACACACTCACACATACACACAGTCACACACACTGACACACTCAGTCACATACACACTCTGACACTCATACACACTCTCTGACACACATTCACACCCACACACACTGACACTCACACGGTCACACACACTGACATACACACACACTCACACACACACTTGAGTGCACATACCCGACTTCTGGAATCACAGAACGGCAGGGTCCCAGAGCACTTGGGTTCACCCATCCCAGCTTTGTCATGGGCACCTCGGCTGCAGAAGGGAGGGGACTTGCTGAGGGACCCATTTCTAGTTACAGATAGGGTTGGTTTTACCCCAAATCTTAATCTTGGGCTTAGAATGGTGTCTGGGATTTTGGAGGTGTTGTTTTACTTCTTTCTTCCACAGCCAATACATTTCTGCCCGCAGATGTGACTAAAACCCTGTACTTAGAGATTTATTCATTTTGACTCAAGCTTAGCTCACAATTATACAGCGAAGTCTCCTGGGAGGGTTTAGATGTTAAGCTCTGTCAGTAATTCCTCCCCTAGCAAGAATGAAGGAGATGAAGAGATTGGGTATCTGGGGGCTGGTGTGTCTGCATGCGTGTGTGTTTTGGGGGCCGACTGAAGGAAGAGAAAGCTGGAGAGAGGGAACATGGGTCTGGGGCACATCGCTAAGGGATCAAGAGGGCTAAAGGAGTCTAAGGCTCTCCATCGAACTTGAACTTGGTTTACATTACCATTTAACCTCATCAGGAGTGGACTTTCAGGCTTCCCCACCTCGCGCCGCGGGCAGATGAGGGTCTGCTGCAGGCCTCGTCCCACGGAGGGGGCCCAGCGCCCCCGCAGCCGCATTCTCCTGGAGTCTGTGTGACAGAATGGGACCTGTGGGAAAGCAGCACGTCAGCACCCAGCCCTGCTTGCGCGCCAGCAGCTAATTAAAGCCAGGAAGGTAATTTATTGCTGAGGGAGAATGTGCGGGAGGTTTGGCTGAGCTGAAATGGCCCCCGAAGAGTTATGGAAAGCTAAAGTGGGTTTTCAGAAGCAAAAGTTAATTGCTCTTCACTTAGCATTTCAGTGTCATGTGGCTCTGAGTTACACACGCGGAGTGGAAGCCTCTCCCCGGGCAGGGGATGGAGGGGCGTGCTGGAGCCGGGCTCCCCAGTGGCTGGGGGCGGCAGGCTGAAAGCGTCCCACCTCTCTCCCCGCACGAGGCACGAGGGTGCTGGCTCCCTGGACTCTCATCCCCAGGTCCGGGCGGGACCAGAAGGCATTTGTGAATTGAAGGCTTTTTTGTGTTGGGGAAAGAGCCCTGGTCAGGGAATCCAATAACTGTGGGAGGGAGGTGGGGCGGGGCTCCTAGTTCTGCCGGAACAGCTCTGTGACTTGGGGGCGTTCCTTCCCCTCTCTGGATCTCCCTTCTGTTTAATGATCACTAAAGTACATAATCACTTCTGGCATCGGTCACTTCTCTAAGACTGCGCTTCGCATCTCTGGGTCTCCTGGTGGATACTATTTATGCCATACGACCCATTTGGCAGAGGGGAAGACTCAGGTCTAAGATGCGCTATACCCCCATGCCCCGACCGCGTATATGGAAGATATACCTGGCTCTTAGCTGAAAGCCAATGGATTTGCTACCCGGAAACAGGAGCTTCTTGGGTCCTAAAGTACCTCGAGGACACTTTGCGGGTGGTGTGTTAACTATTCTTATGGGTAACAGCATTTGGGAGAGAGGGTTAAAAAGCTCGAATCAGAGTCTCCCCAGCCAGAAGGGTGGAAAATTCTTTCACTGGGAAAGAGGCCCCATGGAAAAGGAAGAGCTGCCTTGCCAAGGAACCACTGCATCTAAAGGCTATCATTATACTAACTATAGGTGTGACTCGGATTAGGTGCTGAACATTTAAAATGACTTCTACTGGTTATGCTTAAGGAAGTGAGTGGAGAGCCTCCCACGTGATCTCCTTGACACATTTTGGAGGACAAGGGTAGTGGGTGCCAGTGGGAAGGTAGAGGTTCTGCACTTACGTTTTCAGCCTGGGCTAGTTCATATGTAGTAACTCTTTCTGGAGATACCGTGAGGTCCCATCTCAGTAAGGTGCTACCTTCTAAAATCAGTGGAGAGGCAGGAGGCTTGCTTGAGCCCAGGAGTTTGAGACTGGCCTGGGCAACATACCAAGACCTTGTCTCTACAAAAAATTAGAAAATTAGCCAGGTATGGTGGTGCACATCTGTGGTCCCCGGCACTTGGGATGCTGAGGGGGGAGGATCGCTTGAGCACAGGAGTTCAAGGTTATAGTGAGCTGTGTTTGCACCATTGCATTTCAACCTGGGTGACAGAGCGGGACCCTGGAGGGATGCATTCAGTCAAGTCAAAAGTATTTCAGAGAAATCTTATATTGCAGGGATTGCTCCTGGAAACTTGAAAATGAAGAATTATTGTTTTGTTTTTTGTCAGCATTTCTACTCTGTTGTCCTTTCCCTGGGAGTGAATAAAGAGCAAGTTCTAATTTAATGGGGGTGAGGTGATGGAGATGGTGAAAGTGATGGAGGAAATAAGGGTGTCACTCCCGTGTATTGCCCTAGTGCATCTTCAGTTGAAGTCTCGGCCAAATGCGGTGGCTCACGCCTGTAATCCCAGCACTTTGGGAGGCTGAGGCGGGCAGATCACTTGAGGTCAGGAGTTCAAGACCAGCCTGGCCAACATGGCGAAGCCCTGTCTCTACTAAAAATACAAAAATTAGCTGGGCGTGGTCGTGTGTGCCTGTAGTCCCAGCTACTTGGGAGGCTGAGGTGGGACAGAATTGGTTGAACCCAGGAGGCAGAGGTTGCAGTGAGCTGAGATCACGCCATCGCACTCAAACCTGGGTGACCGAGTGAGACATTGTCTCAACAACAACAACAAAACAATAAAAAAATACAGTTGAAGTCTCATATAAGAAACGCATATTTCACTGGTCACTCTGCTGACCCCACACTAGGGCCAAAGATCTTAGGCCAAAGTGTCTGCAGGCAATATGAACTCAGTGAGAATTTTTAAATAAACGAGTGAATAAAAGTTCTTTAAAAATCTTTGTCGTGTGTTTTCTTTCCATTGTCTGGATACATACTTTGTGGGCAAGGTTGAGTACAGTCGAGTCTGTGGTTCAAGAACGATCCTGAAAATAGTTAAGCTTTCTGGTGACAGGATGTGACACTCAACCAAAATGCTTTAGCACCTCACACATAATATTAGGTCTCAGGAATAAATCACTGCAGTGTTAATCTGAGAGTGTTGGAAATGAGATTGAATTCCCTTTGCACAAGCCATCTACATGGCAATTTGCACTGGATCCCAACATTATTGAATCTCCTTTTTAAAGCTTCCCTCTCTTTTATTCAAAATCGTTTCTGAGTCCAGGATCTTGGGTCAAAGAGAAGTGAGAAGTCCCTACTTCTTTCAAGAATGACTTGGCCACCTCAGAATGAGATCAGAATCCCAGTGAAAGTCAGAGATGGCACTCAGGTCATGTTCTGATCAACAAACCCAACCTCCTTTTTTTTTTTTTTGAGACAGAGTTTCACTCTTGTTGCCCAGGCTGGAGTGTAATAGTACAATCTGAGCACACTGCAGCCTCTGCCTCCTGGGTTCAAGCAATTCTCCTGCTTCAGTCTCAGCTGGGATTACAGGCATGCACCACCAGGCCCGGCTAACTGTTGTATTTTTAGTAGAGATGAGGTTTTTCCGTGTTGGTCAGGCTGGTCTCAAACTCCAGACCTCAGGTGACTCACCCACCTCGGCCTCTCAAAGTGCTGGGATTACAGGCATGAGCTATTGTGCCTGGCCTAAAACTCCCTTTAGCTAAACAAATGGCCATTCTGGTATAGACCTGAATAATTAGAGATGAAGTGGCTTTGGGGATATGTGAGATATATATATATGTGTGTGTGTGTGTGTGTGTGTAATTTATTTATTTATTTGTTGAGACAGGGTCTTGCTTTGTTGCCCAGGCTGGAGCACAGTGGCATGATCAGAGTTCACTATAACCTTGAACTCCTGGGCTCAAGCCATATTTCCACTTCAGCCTCCCAAGTAGCTGGAACTACAGGTACGAGCCACCACACCCAGCTAGTTTTTCATATTTCTTTTGTAGAGATGGGGATCTTGCTATGTTGCCCAGACTGATCTCCAATGCCTAATCTCAAGCGATCCTCTTGCTTTGGCCTGCCAAACTGCTAGGATTATCAACACGAGCCACTGTGCAGAGCCAGGCACTTGATTTTAGAGTAGTGACTGCATTTAGGAAAGTCCCAAGTGCTAAGGAAATACAAGGCTCCTCCCACAGTCATGCTGAAATATTACAGGTGTGAGCAGCATTTGCCCAATGTAGGCATTGTGTACTCTACCTGGATGGGGGATGGGAGGATTTTCTTTGGTTATCAGGTTCCAGTTCCAGCCCAGTGGCTCCCTGTCCCTCCAACTCCAGGACAGACTTGGACATCTGGATTCACTAGTTTGGGGACATGGAGCATAGAGTAAGGTGTCAGGGTCCCCACTGGCAGGATGGGGATGGTAGTGCCTGCATGTGGATGCCTTTGAAAAGAGCTTGGTTTCTGTGACAGTAAAGCTGGAGAGAGAGTGGCCTCATTTTCTTCTGGAAGTAAATCCTAATATTTTATTAAGATGGGATGAGAGTGGAAGTGAAAAGCATCATTTAGATGAAGAGAACAGGAAATAGGGAAGGGGATGGATCTGCTGATCATTGCACACTTCTAGGTAGAGAAAGTCTTGCATAGGACAGAGAAACATTGTAAATTAGCAAGGCTAAGAGCCGTTTGGAAATCAGGGCTTTTTTTTTTCCCTCATGCAATATACAGACTGTGGTTCAATCATTCTAAATGAAGTGTGCCTCTTCTGTCCTTGACGCTTCTGGGGAAAAAGCTCCAGAACCAAATCTCTATAGAATATGCCAACTCTTTAAAGATTTTACAGCTTCATTCTACAGATGAAACTGAATTCCCTAGCTAGAGAGTGGACAGGCAGCAGGGAACTCAACCCAGCGTGGTGCTTCTGAAACCTTCTCACTCAAGTGAAGGTGGAGGGAGTGGACACCAGTCCCCAGGGATTCCCTGGCCTGAAACATCTCAGAGTAGGTGCTAAATGTTGAAGTTTAGTGTTTGATGTTAAAAATTCATCCATGTTTTATATGCTCTATCGTCATACATCTGTATTTTAACATAAAAAATGTTTTAAATTACCGTCATGATACACATATCAGTGTATGTGTATTTTTTCCCTTGCTCAATTGCAGGGAGAAACACTTCTGCACTGAATCCACCTTGGAACACTGAATTTAGAAGGGCAGGAGGTGGCTTATTGCTGTTAGTGTCCAGGTCTTTTTGCTTCCTGAGAATCAATAAATTGGAAACCATTTTTCAGTAATTTTTGAGTTGAATCAGGGTGATAACTAAGGAGAGATGTCCTGAAAACTCTCCCTTTCTTGCTGCGAATACCAGGAGATGGCACATTCAAGGAGCACCAGAGCCTTGGTGAAGATCCAGCTCTGCCCGTCATGGTTTGTCCTCACCTGTGAGCAGGGAACTGCCTTCTGTTCATTACAGGCCCAAGCCGGGTGACCTTAGCCCACAACTGTGTAAACCCCAGAGTGCGGGCGCTACCATACAAATAGCCTAGCATCACTCCATGTGGCTTCCCCATCTAGCTTTTTTTCCAGTGGCAAATTCTATCTTTGAAGGAAAATAATGGTGATGAGTTTCCTTCTGCAGCCCATCATCTCAGTCCTCACTTATCCTGTAGCCCACTTCTTCTTGGTGCTTTTTTGGAGACATTTGCAAGGAATCAGAAGCTAGACTCACCACCGAGTTCCAAAATGCTGCTGGTGGTTACCTTTTTCTCTCCTGGTGATGCCTCATCGTCAGAGGGATTCAAAAGTCCAGGATTGAAATGATGTTAGAATAGTCTTCTCTCCATGTATTAGTTCGTTTTTATGCTGCTGGTAAAGATGTACCCAAGACTGGGTAATCTATAAGAAAAAGAGGTTTAATGGACTCACAGTTCCACATGGCTGGGGAGACCTGACAATCATGGCAGAAGGTGAAAGGCACGTCTTACATGGTGGCAGACAAGAAATGAGAGCCAAGTGAAAGGGGAAACCCCTTATAAAATCATCAGCTCTTGTGAGATTTATTCACTACCATGAGAACAATATGGGGGAACTGCCCCACGATTCAATTATTTCCCACGAGGTCCCTCCCACAATGCATGGGAATTATGGGAGTTACAATTCAAGGTGAGATTTGGGTGGGGACAGAGCCAAATTATGTCACTCAACTTCCATTCCATCGCCCAAACTGAAGATGGGATGGTGGTGAACCAACTGCCGTTTGGCCCTGAGATGGGATTCTGCCCTCCCTTTGCCCAGTTCTTCATTTACCACAGAACGCTTGGAGTTCTGTTTTCCTTTAATATGCCTCATGCCACCTCCATTGTCTTCCCCTAGTCTGAGGTTTTACTTTCCCCATCCTCATGTCCCTAAACAGGGTAATGCGAGCAAGCAGGGATCAGACCCATATTGTGTGGGAGCAGACAGCTGCTGCAATGGGTAACTCCATGTTCACGCCATGCTGGGTTTTCATCCGTGGGTAGATTTATCTTTGGAGTGTAACCTTACCCAGCTCTGAAAAAGACAGCACCAGCCCATTATTGTTCCATTAGTAAAGACTCTAAACTCAAGCTATTCAGCAGCTGCTGATGGGGATGGGAGATGAGAGAAGAAAGAAGAAAATCAAAGACAGATGCTTTGCTGGTGCAGGCCCCTCTGTAAATGGGCATAGCTGGCAGTGGCTCTAGAAACACAGGCCAGTTGTATCTCCAAACTCTGGAGCTTCAGCGAGAGCAGCTTCTTCTTTCTCTTTAAATGAGAACTTCTTGCATGCAGTAGCAAAGGGCCCACAAATAACTGAGCTGTACTTTGGAAATGAATCTGATGAGTCTTTTAATAGAAGAAAATCATCATTATTTCCCAAGAGCTCACATTCCCATAACATTTTTATTAGCAGCCTCTCTTCTAAATAAACTTCCATGGATTGATTTTGGTGGGGTTTTCTCATTTTAAATATTCTCTTAAATAATGACTGTGGGTATTGGCTCATCATCACTGTAGTTATTACTGTGATCAGCATCAGCAACTCCATTGTTATATTTATGTAGCACTTAGGAAGCTCTCAAAACACTTCAGGTATATTACTTCATTTGTCCTCATAGCATCCTTGTAAGGAAAGGAGGGAGCCCCATTAGAACAACACCGAGCAGAGACCTCTCCTCTCTGTGCCTCTGTAAGTAAATCTCCCTTTTGGGTGTGGCCAGGAGGAAGCCCTCTGTCTCCCTCTTCTATAGATTCCTCTCTGTCAATATAAGGCAGTGGGAGATTGCTCGAGGATAAGTTACAGCCACCCAGAGGCTGGAGCCCTTAGAGGGCTTGGCTCAGGGTAGAGCAGAGGGCTCCACCATTGGGTGGGAGCAGCAGAACAGGAGAATGACCTTTGGGAATCGCCCTGACTGCCTGGCTCCTGACTTGCCCTCTTGTCTTGCCTTGGTCTGAAGAGGCCAAAATTCCTACAAGAGAGTGGCACCATGAAAGCGTGCAAAGATGCTGGCTGGGAGTCAGAAGATCTCGTTCAAATCCTGGTTCTACCACTTATTAGCTTTGCTTCTTGGGCCAGTACCTTAACATCTGAAGCTTCATTTCCTCCTTTCTGACAGAAGAGAAATGGATCCTCCTTTCTGGGATTTTGTGAGGACTAAATGGGATGACCTATATAGATGTGCCTAGCACAGTGGATGGGGCATAGGTATGCAATAGACATTCGTTCTTCTTCATTTAGTTTTTCTCTTCTGGTGAAACCTAAACTCTCTGTCCATTATGGCTTTGAGAACTAAGAGGGAAAATAGAGAACACCATTTGGATAGGTTTATCTTTTTAATCAATGTCTTGTCAGAAATCATGTATTTTCTTACCTATACTGTATTGAGGAAAAGCTAGTGACTCATAATTAGTATATTTCGAAGTTTGCATTAGAAATAATGCTGGCCTGGAGAACAGCCAGCCTGGGCTATATCCTTGTCTCTGCCACTAAACAGATGGAGGCCGTTGAGCAAACCACTTGGCGTGTCTATGACTCAGTTCCCTAATCTGTAAAATGAAGAGCTTGGAATATATGATCATGTAAATACGTAGAGTATCACAATCCTGTGATTTCATAAGAAGGGATTTTTAGAGGAAATGCTACATTATGTGTGAAAGCATTGTTCTTTCCATCTTCCAGGCCACAAGGAGCCCCACAGACAGGCCCTGGCATTGTTATCAAGGAACCACAGCTGATATGGGGACAGTTTTCATCTTGGGGATGCAGTGCCTGGGGGATGAACAACTTCTGGAACACTGGTCAATAAACCCAGGCTCTGAAGTGACTTCTGATGTCACAGGCTCAGCCTTGATCTGTTGGTAAACTCTAGTCTTCCTCTTGCCTGCCTGCCTCCCTGCCTGCTCACTTAGCCTTGGGGAGGAGAGCAGAATTCCTGGGCCTGGACTGATGGCTAGGGCAGCCCAGTGGCAGCAAATGTCACTGTGCACAAAAGCTCGGATGCTCTGACTGCTTGGAACTTGGGAAGGAGGCTGAGGAGCTGGATGCTGGGCCCCCTGGCTGCTCTGCTGACCACATCTTCAGGCTAGCACTGTCTTGGGAAAGTGTGTCATTAGCTACTTTGCTAATCCCTGCAAGTTATCCTTTGCAGCAGACTCTGCACTATACAGATTGGTAAAGTCTTTTGGGAAACCAAACCTCCTTGAACCTGCCCTCGGCTAGGGGCTGTCCAATGGCAGTGCTCCTGCTGCATCATCCCAAGCAGCAGTGGGAAACTCTTGGAAGGTGAATGGTTAGGGCATTTTCTCATGCAGGCTTCCCACAACACAACGAAGACTTTCCCTTGCACAATTCACCCCATACCTTATTTTCTTTCTAAGTTTTATGAAACAAAACAAAACCTAGCTGCCTTGAGTTCAATTCAGTTGAGTGCTAATAAGGGCAACTAACCACACTGAATGCGGTGAGTCTACCACGATGACTATGACTATGTCCCTATCTCTACTTTCCAGGGCTGGGATGGTCTAGGAGGAGAGGTAGACAAACATATAATTAACTAGGATAACAAGGCAGATGGCCAGGGGTGCTTTTATAAAGTCTCTAAATATGATGGGAGAATAATTCCAACTGGAAAATAGTTTTCAAATCTTTTATTAGGAGATAGCTAGGTCTTAATTTGAACCTTAGATGATTGGTAGGGTTGCAGTAAAAACACATTAGAGGGTGGGGAAGGCATTTAAGATAGAAGAAATAGTTTAAGGCAAGGCAGTGAGATGGGAAAAATTCACATTGAAGTCTACCCTTGTTAACACATATACAGATAAACTACAAAAGCCAGCTTCCTGCAAAGCATTCTGGGATGGGAGGAGGGAAGTGCTGCTCAGTGTTCACTCATCCAAAGGACCCAGCACCTCTTAGAGATTTCTGGTCTCATTGTACATTATTGCCTACTTTCACTGGACCAGGAGTTTATAGATTCTGAAATGCACATTCAGTTTAGCTAGAAAAATTATAAGAATGGAAAAGAAGTGCTCAACTGAAGGATGATTGGAAACCTTAAATGTAAATATCATTTAAAAATAATTTTCATACTCTTCCTCTCTTGGAGGTAATGTACTTTGAAGTGGAGCTGGAAGGAAGTGATGTTTTTCTGACTTTGCCCTTCCAGGCATGTTCAAGGAGGTTTGGTTTCTCACAAGACATCACGAATCAAATCCAGCACACTTTCCCCCTGAGCTGGGGCTCTTGCCAGACACAGTGCCCCCATGATATTCCAGGCAGCCCCTGCTATTCAGGCACTTGTATTGCACCAGATGAAGTCTCTTTGCCATTTTCTGTTTAAAGTCTTAAAATTTTACTACTATCTGAAATACCAAGTATCCTTTTCGTGAAATACAAAGACTTAGAGTAGGGAGAAATTTTGTAACATGAAGCACCTTGAGAATCTCCAAATATAAATGGAAGTTGCTGAGGCTCTAAGACTGGGATAAAGATATTCTCACTCTCCTGTCCTCCCTGTGATTTAATAGTGTATAAATATGAGGTTCAAAGAGGCAAGAAATATGTGAAAAAATATAAAATAAACACAGAAAAATAATCATTGGCTTAGATAAATATTTTTCAACCTGGATGTACATCTGAATTGCTCACTTGTTTAAAATGCAGATTCCTGGGCCCCATTTTAGATTAAATAAGAATTTCTAGTCTTGGAGCTTAGAAACACTATATTTACCAAACATCCTAAATAATTCTTCTGCACTATTCCTGAGACCAGCTTATGAATCTATGTTTGGGAACCAGAGACTTAACTGACAGAAATATTTTGGCCTTTGTTTACATCTTTGGATGGTTGGCCAAAAACACCATATTCATTTCCCATGGCTAAGCTACCTTACATTCCATTGTGTTCCAGGTACTGAAAAACTGTAGTCATTTGGATATTGGAAATGAGTTTGTAATTTCCAAAGGGATTGGCCTTTTGAATGAACATGAGTCATGCTTCATGGAGATCAGTCTTTAGGATGCATCTGAATTACCTTGCATCCATATTATTGTTTGGGCTTGGTTTTAAGAATTGAGGAAGAGAGAAAAGTAGTTTATGTTGACCAGGAAGACAAATGATCCTGAAATTTCTGGTTGTCTCAGTTCATTTTGTGCTGTTGTAACAGAATTCCTGAGGCTGGATAATTTATAAAAAATGGAATTAATTTCTCACAGTTCTGGAGGCTGGGAAGTCCAAGACCATGACACCAGCATCTTGTGTCTGGCAAGTCCTCTCTTCCTGCATCCTCATCTGGCAGACAGTAGAAGGGCATGTGGGGCTGAACATTGTGCCCTCCCATGACAGAAGGGAAAAAGAGAGTGAACTCATTCCTACAAGCCCTTTTTATAGTGGCATAAATCCATTCATAAGGGTGGAGTTCATATGACCTAAACACCTTTCATTAGGCCCACCTTCTAATGCTACTGCACTGGGGACTAAGTTTCAGCGTAAGTATGGGAGGCAACAAAAACATTCAAACCATAGAACTGGTCCACTTGACTTTCTGAATGTTAGAGTCATAATAATAAGTGTCATATATTGTACATCTATTATCGTGGGCACTTCACTAGGACTAGATATGCATTGTCTAATACAGTTCTTAAAATAATCCTATGAAGAAATGATCATTATTTCCATAAGAGGAAATTTGGGTTCAGAAAAGTTAAGTAACTTTCTTTGAAAGGCACAGGATATGGATGTGATTCTTGAAACTAAAGCTGTCTGACTCCAAAATGTTTATTCTTATTTACTACATTCTAACTTCTGTTTCTAAGAAATATTCTGCTTTGTGACATTGCTGGGACCAAAATCAAGAGCTATAATTAGTGTTGCAAACCTCAAGTCATACTGAGAAGGACACTTACTAGATATAGTAGTAGTGGTCTGTTAAATTCTGGTGTTTTCATTGACTTAATAGAATTTCATCAAGTTTAGCACTAGGCCTATTATTTGTCTACTTCTTTATGTATAAATTATGTTAAACTGTGTTAGGATTAATCTCAGTTTTCAAATTTATATTTTGGAAAAGTTAAAGGGCTCTTCCTTATCCTGTTATTAAAAAAGCTCCCAAAACAACCAATGTGGTTCTTACACATGTGGCTTTCCACGTGTTGGAACAACACGTTTCCATGGAACAACCTGGCTACTCCTCCTGTAGAGTGGATTCTGGGAAGTATACATGGAGAAGGACTCATCTGGTGCCCACTAGACTGAATTATCGTCCAGTGTGTGAAAAAGCACTAGGCCAGGAGTGGTGGCTCATGCTCGTAATCCCAGTACTTTGGGAGGCCAATGTAGGCAGATTGCTTGAGGCCAGGAGTTTGAGACCAGCCCGAGCAACATGGTGAAACCCCCATCTCTTCCAAAAATACAAAAAGTAGCCGGGCGTGGTGGTGTGCATGGGAGGCTGAGGCAAGAGAATCGCTGGAACCTAGGATGCAGAGATTGCAGTGAGCTGAGAGTGTGCCACTGCACTCCAGCCTGGGTGACAGAGCATGACTCTATTGAAAGCAAGAAAGAAAGAGAAAGAAAAAGAAGGAAAGAAAGAAAGAAAGAAAGAAAGAGAAAAAGAGCACCAATGAGTTGTCAGGAGGGTTGATTTCTTGGTAGCTCTGCCACTCAGTAACTCTGTTATCTTGAGCAAGTCATTTTACCCAAGACAAAATGACTTGTGTGTGTGATGGCACACACAGAGCCCTTTAGCATATTTCTTGGAGAACCATCTGATACAAGTTGTTCCTCCCTTTCTAGAACTCAGATCTGCTTCTCACCATACTCATATTTCTACAGAAGTCCTGTGAGTTAGAAGTCCTCAGTTTCCAGGCAAATCTTGTGGACTAGAGGCCATAAAATTATTTTCTTGATCTACTATGTCATGATTCTTGAAAAAATGTCAGCTGGGGAGCTGGCGATGAGATGGATGGGGCCTTGTCAGCGGCACTGTTGTCAATGTTCTCACCAGGTCAGAATGGTCAGAGGTGGGCAACTTGAACCAGGCTCCTGAAACACCTACCATTCCCCAGCCTCTGGCCTGCCTCCTTTCTGGTCTGAGCTGGGTAAATACTTTTCTTCTCGGGAGACAGTAGTGGATTCTACTACCACAGTTTTTGATATTTCTTGTTGGAGTGAAATCTTTAAGCAAAAAGTTGAGTAGCCCCCTTCATACATAGCCCATTGCTCTTGGAAGTGCTGGTGACCCATCTCACCCCACACTCCCATGGGCTAGAACCTAGGCTGCTTGGGCAATGGTATCACTAGATGATTCACAGGGATTTGAACCTGAAGGGACTTTACCAGGCATCTCGTCCAACTCCTTTATTGCGCAGATGAGATAAGGAGCCCCAAGAGGGAAAATGGATACCCAGCCAGTTAGTGAAGCTGTTGACACCCCATTTTCAAATTTATATTGTGAGCATAATAATAAAATCTACCCCACAGGATTACTGTGAAGGCATTTAAATAAGATGGCACACACAGAGCCCTTTAGCGCATTTCTTGGCATAGAGAGCCATCTGATACAAGCTGTTCCCTCCGTTTCTAGAACTCAGATCTGCTTCTCACCGTACTCATGTTTCCATAGAAGTCCTGTGAGTTAGAATGGGCAGATTTTATCATCCTTTACTCCCCAGAACGCCAACCCGTACAGGAGTAAACTGAGCTGCCCACGTTTAATCATGCGCTAGTGGTAAAATATGACTTGGCCCATGTTATGTATTAAAAAAATGTCTGGGGTTACTGAACACTAGAACCCATCCCTCCTGACTCTTAATCCAGTGATCTTTCCATTATACCATGCTGATTGATGGGTGGGTGGGGATGAGCTTTCCTTTAAATTGCTGTGAATACCAGCATGGTGACAGATGACTACAAACACATGGGGCCACAGCCCCAGGAGATCCTAACTCTGTCAGTGAAATTTTATTATCAAGCATTTATCAAGGCTACCATGAACATGCAGGAACTTTGCTTACTGCTGAGATGAATATAAAAATGAGTCGCAAGATACAGACCCTGCCCTCAAGGAGCACTTAATTTGATAATAAAGACACACTTAGACATAAATAATTCCAATGTAAGACAGATAGCAATCCATAACTACTCTATATGTGCTGGAAAAAAGTACGGGAATCGGGACCTCACCTGTTGACATGGGGAGAGTGAGGTGGGCTAGGACAGGGCATCCCCTCAAATGTCTCCATCCAGCTGATGGGGCAGGGAACAAGCTTCATGGCCCAGTAGGGACTCCAGCCTCGTGATCTCCTTGCCTCTGACTGCTGGTGAGCATAGCTGGGTCACTGTCCTGCTTTCTTCAGCCACTGCAAATTGGAAGAACATCCCCTTTCTTGCGCTGAGCTTAACGGGGACTGGGTGGTCATTTGGTCTAGATCTCTGCTTCCTGGCAGGACTGCCTTCACCCGTGCTGACATGCAAGAATCTGCACTCCAGTACAGAACAGGGAAACATTACTCTTTTTCTCTCTTCTCTGTGTTTTGGTGGTGGAACTGGGGTGAGGGTTGAAAATAGTGTAGGGGAGAAAAGAGGGGAGGTGAAGGGAATTGCAGGTCAGTGCTTGACAAGGGGAGTTGGGTCACCCAGGGAAAATATGGCCTTGCTCTCCACTGGCAGATTCCCAGAGAAGCTCTGACTGTTCCCCACCTGTTCTGTGCTCTCCCTGCCACCCCCCAGTGCTGCTGTCCCTGCGTGCACGGAGCAGGGAGGCGATGATGAATTTCCCCCGAACGGCATTACAGACAGTCATAAATAATGCTTTGCTCTTTGGTGACGGCACTTTCCATTAGAGCTGCCTGTGCCGGGCTGTTGCTACCCCCAGTCTTCTGCCAGGGACTTGCAGTAAAATTTATCAGCGAGCTTTCTGCACCTAATAAATCACCCCCTCCGGGAGCCATCTGGCAGATAAGGCCACGAGAACCCACATGCTCTGCAGAGGTGGAGTCAGGGTGAGAGGCGGCCCTAGCTGGGCAGCCCCAGGCCCTGTCAAGTGGAACTTTCTTTCTCCCCGGGAGCCTGGCCTGTCACACTCTTCCTGGCTTATTTCAGCAGACTGAGGATGGGGACCCTGGACAGAGGAACTGCTCCAGCTCCCCAGTGTGGCTTCCCACTCTGGGGCCAGGCCTACAGATCACCTCCTTCTTATGCTGTCTACACCCAGGTGACCAGAAGGTCCTGGGAGCCATCACCAGGCCAGAGCAGGGGTACCCTAAGCCAAGGCAGGTGCGACATTGGGCATGACTGTCTGAATGCTCCTTGGTGTGTTCTAGAGTGTTGACTATTGGCCAGCATAGAAACAATCTCGTAGTGATAAGTAACTTCCTGTTTGGTTGGAAGGCATCAAGGAGCACCTCTTACTTCAGGGCAACACTTCACATGTCTATTTTGAGCAACAACATATTTTTTGAGCAACAACTACCACGATCTTACAGATTTCTTTCCAATATATATTACTTTCTGTGAGTGCACAGTAAGGGAGGTTCTAAAGAGTGCTGGACCTAGAGGGTAGAGTTGCTTAGATCAGTGATCACAGTTCTCCCCTTAAGGCATTTACAATCTGCTTGGAGAGACCGTCTGAAAACCAAAGTCTCAGGTGTGGTGATTGTCACGTTCACTCTCACAGCAAGACTCAGTGCTTGCAGGATATGACCTACAGCTGTGTGGGATGCATGAGTGGTTGGGTTTCTGGTCTTATAGTCCCAATACCTAGCACCATGCCTGATGTGTTGAAGCACCCAGTATACGTGTGTTGACCTGTATTGAGTGACATGTGGCAGGGAGCAAAGTGCCTGACACAGCTGCCAATACAAAGTAGAGTATGAGAATGAAGTGAGAAAGAGCCGAATAAAAACAGCATCATCATCCCCAGGCCCCAGCAGATCGTGCACCCTGTTCTTTAGGGTTAACTGGGTGATGTCGGAACAAAATCCTGTTCTGGGCATGGGTAACCTGTGCTCCCGTCCTGGCCCTGCACCGAGCTGCCTGAGCCTGCTCAAGGTCTGCTCTAGCCTCAGTCTTCTCATTTGTAAATCAATAGGCAAAGACAAGGTCATTTTTTGGCAGGTAAATGTTAGTATCATTGCTATTAGAATACCTCCTTTTTTTCCCACTTGCTGGTGCCTACTTTGTTTTGAAGGACTGGAGGCTGGAGGGGTAAAGCCAGGAAGAACCTTTCTCTTTTCCTCCCTCCTGGGCCACTTCCCTGCTGAGATAACCTTGTTGAAGGTCCAAATGTGGGAGCCAAGCAGCTGGAGCCTGAGCATCCTGGAGTGCTTCCCCGGGGGCTCATTCTGCAGGAGGACACCTATCATGCTGCCTCTGATTGCAGTGGACACATCCTGGGAAAACATTAAATGGAGTGTTCCGAAGATGCTTAGCTTAGCTATGCATTTAATTTGGCGGTAATTGAAATTTGCCAACAAAGATTTGCATGTAATCTGTGATTCCGTTTTTCAATTAAAATTGCTTTCTTCTTGTGGGTGGGAAATAGTTGGCTCCTTTCCTCCTTACAGCACTTTGCAAACACGCATCCCTCACTTCTTTGGGGATTGGAGAGAGGGGAGGGGTGTGGGGCAAGGAGGTACCGTCTGGCGGGACAGTGGTGCTGGAGCAGCTGGTGCTGGGGGTGAGGCGGATGGTTGAGAGGGAGGGTGAGGGATTGAGCCTCCCTTGTCTGCAATGGTCTTGGAAAAGGAACCCCAGCTGAGACTTCAGCATCTCAGTTTCTAGGGGGCAGACAAGGGTTGGGGGACTGGGAAGTATAGTCAGAGGTGGGGAGAGCCAACCAGTTCTCCATGACCAGAAAAGGTGAGCAGTAAGAGCCAGGGACAAGGTGACAGGCTCAGGTTCTGGGATGCAGGAAGCGTCTTTTCTCTTATCTATCTCTTTTCCTCTGGGTGAGTGTGGCCTTTGATCAAGGTGAGCAGCAACAGAGCTCCTGGGAGAAGAGAATTGTTGGAAAAGTATCTTCCAAGGATGGCTGGATAGGGGAAGGGAGGACAGGAAGCAGGGCTCTAGAGAACTCTGAAGAAGAGAGAGGGAAACAGAACACCGGTTGTGGATTCAGACCAGCCAGGCCGGCTCCAAGGTGTAAATTTTTCCCATGATGCCTCTGTGGCTTTGGGCTAGTACTTAATTTCCTTTAGTCCCAGTTTCCTCAGCTATCCAATGGGCAGGAAAATCACATCTACCTGAGTGGGGGCTGGGAGAGGCTGAATGTTCGTATCCCCCCTCCCATCCCCAAATTTGTATGTTGACACCTAATCCCAGTACAATAGTATTAGGAGGTGAGGATTTTTTGGAAAGATCAATGTCCTTATAGAAGAGGCTGGAGGAAGCCCTTCTGCCCCTCCTGCTGTGTGACGACAGAAAGAAGGTACCATCTACGAAGCAGTGGGAAACCTTGGTAGACACGGAATATGCCAACACCTTGATCTTGGACTTCCCAGCCTCCAAACTGTGAGCAGTACATTTCTGTTATTTATAAGGCACCCAGTCTAAGGTATTTTGTTACAGCTGTCTGAGGACTAAGGCACCAGCCCACTGGTCTGTGAGAGCCCTTTCTATGCCTGGTACCTAGCATGGTATCCGGCACATGGTAAGAATTAAGTTTGTTAAAATGAAAAGTTGGTTGAAGGTGATAATGTGAGTGAAAGGGTGTTTTATAGATTGTAGCAGCCATTTTTGGTACTCTGAGAGTCTTAGTATTTCTGAAAATAAGGTGGGGCACTTGACCCAAGGCTGAACTGATTCTGGGCTGAACCCTGGGAGGGGAAGGGCCCCGGAAAAGGGCCGAGGAAGGGCCCCAAGTTCTTGACTGAGGCCTCTCCAGAGGCCTGAACTCGTGGTTATTTGCTGTTCTAGACCCAGGTCCTGCCAGGTGCCCCAGCCGGGGAGCATTTTCTGGGTCTGGGCCCACCCTCTTGGTGCTGACAGAAGAATCAACATCGCATGAGGCTGGCAACTCCACCATGTGAGGAGGAACCGAGAGGGTTTGGTACAAAGAGAGCAAGAGAGAGGATTGCAGGAGAGGCAGTTTGGTTCTCATAGCCAGGTTGTAGGTAGAAATAAGAGCCATTTGAAGAATTAGTGGTGGATTTTAGCTGCAGTGGAGGGCGCACAGCTTTGGGCAGGGGATGGGCCCTTCTCACCACCCTGGTGTCTTTTTTTGTCTGTTTCTTTCAAGTGGAGATAATCCCTTCAACTGGCCAGACAGCTGAACTGTTTTCATTTTTTTTCTTCTTCAGTAATAAATCTGCCAACCCTGCAGGGCTCAAGCCAAGGGCTTGCTTGCTGCATCTACACAGAGGTCTCATAAAAATGGTGTAAAATGGAAGAGAAAAATGCATATTTCACACTTTGTCTGCTCTAGGTGATGGCGATTTTCAACTCATTCCCGTTACAAACAGCCGACCTTCCCACCGAGTTCAAGTACCTTCTGCCTGGCCTGGAAGAACCGTATCTCTGTCTCCCTCTTCCTCTGGCCCCCACCTGCCCTCCCCTGCACGCACACATTTTGCCTGGGAGGAAGCAGAGGCGGTTGGGAAGGACACTATGCTGGCTTAGTGCTTTCCAGGAGGGAGGTGGCGTGAAAGACCCCAGGGCTCATGTGTTCACGATGGACTCGCACAGGCTGGAGACAGCCACCTCCGTCCTCCTGCACACAGTCCTGTGCCTGCTTCTGCAGTGACTCCCTCTCCCTCTGTGAAAACACAGGAGGAATATAGGATTAAGTGTTATCTTATACTGAAGGCTGCCTTGTGTTCATTACAGGTAATTTTCAACTATGATCAAATCTCCAACGTTATTAGCTTAGTTAATGTTCAGCGGAAACAAACAACCCTTCCAACGTTATCTGCCTCCAGTCCCCTTTACAAATCTGCACATCCTTCGAAATGGTCGCTTTAGACTTCCCAAACAGGCTATGTTTGTTCCCATCTCCTGGCCGTTCGCACCTATAATTCTCCTGAACTGAGTCTGCTCCTCCTGACTCTATTCTGCCCAGCTCAGTTCTATCTACCTTCAAGGTCCACTTCCTCCTGAAGACTTCCTGGATTGCCCCAGCCTATAGTGCTCTCTCTTTACCTGGGACTCAGTCACGACTTACAGCTCATATCATTCTCTCCCTGGGTTGTCAATCGTATACTGCTTTTTGGACATTTAAAAAAAAGCTATTATCATTTTTTCTACTTAACCATCATTTTCTTATTAACATTTCTTTTTATTCTTAAAATAATTTTTCTTTAATTTAATTTAATTTAATTAATTTATTTTTTGAGACAGGGTTTCACTCTGTTGATCAGGCTGGAGTGCAGTGGCCTCATCACAGCTCACTGTAGCCTTGACCTCCTGGGCTCAAGTGATCCTCCCACCTCAGCCTCCCAAGTAGCTGGGACTACAGGTGCATGCCACCATACCTGGCTAATTATTTTGTATTTGGTAGAGATGGGTCTTGCTATGTTGCCCAGGCTGGTCTTGAATCTTGGACTCAAACCATCCTCCCACCTTGGCCTTCCAAAATGCTGGGGCTACAGGTGTGGGTCGCTGTACCGAACTTATGAATCTTTCTTATTTCTCTGTTAGACTATAAGGTCTTACCTATACCTCTGTCTTTTACAGTGCTAAATGCATCGTTTTTGCTATTTACCAAACAGGTGCTTAGTGCATGCTTGTCAGGAAAAAATGAATGAATGAAAATTCCCACTCGGAATGTGGGTGTGGCTTTGATGTTGTGGCCTTCTCTTTCTTCATTGGAGTAACGAGCAAGACAATTCCCACTTCCAGAGCAGGGGGGAGCCTTGACTTGCAGCGATGCTGCCCATTGGATGTCCCCTCTTGTTTGGACTATGCTGGATGTTGAATGTCAGTGATGGTCATAGCATTCCCTGTATAGACCCTGAGATTTCCTTGTTGGTGATCACATAGACCATTGAGATTTTATGGCAGTGAGAAAAACTAATGCTTCTCTTACTGTGTCCTCCTCCTTCTGTGCCGATCCCACTCCTTTTTGTATCCCTGTGTGCTCCCCACATGCAGTCTGTATTTAATTTGGAGTAGGAAATTACTAATCCGATTTTCCTTCCAACGTGTGGCGCATCGCCGCCGCCCGCCATCTTGCCATGCCTTTGTTTCGTGCTTTCCGCCTCAAGGCCACTTTACAAACGTGTTTGATTTGTGGCTGTGGTTTGTGGCTGTCACTGATTTCTTTGTTGTTGTTGTTGTTGCTGCGGCTGCGACTGTTTCCTTTGCAGCTCAATTTTTAGCTGAGTGTTTGGGTAGTAGATATGGTTTACACCAACTGTGTTGGAAATAATGGCATTTATGCGCTGAAGCTATTTCCAAAACCTGTGATGTGTGCATACAAATAGATCCACGGCAGGGCCCCTAGACTGGGGAGAACGGGGAGAACGCAGACTCAATAAAACCTTTGAGATGGAGTATAAACAGGTGTCTGAGACTAGGGCTAGGCCAGGCATTTCAGAAAAATACCCCACCCCCCGCCCCTGATGTTGGCTCTAAACTTAAGCTCTGCCATAAATACCTTGTTTAGCATTGGGGGAGGTAGGAGATATTTTTGTGATCGTATTTATCTGCTAAATGTTTGCTTGTATCCTTTTGAGCATCTCACTATAAACTTCTCAATTTTTCTATTCACTCACTCTCAATGGCTTTAAACCTTAACTGCCCTGGATCTTAGTATTGGAAAAAAATGTGCCAAGAAACGATGGGATTGGCCCACGAAGCTGGCAGCCCTCTTTTCTTCCAAATAGTTGCCAGTCTGGGGGTTCTTTGGTATATGGGGTGAATCTAACCATTTTGAACAATGCCCCTTAAACTGTATCATGTGCCTTTGCTAATCCCAACCTTGGGCAGGGAGTACAGAGTTAGAGAACTCTAAAAGAAGTAAGTCAGGCTGCTCTTAGTAGATGTGGCTCTAGCCTCTGAATTTGGGGGAATGGGTTTCTTTGATGCCTACATTCTTTTTTTTTTTCATTTTTTTTTTAAAGAGACAAAGTCTTGCTCTGTCACCCAGGCTGGATTGCAGTGGCACGATCATAACTCACCGAAGATTTGAACTCCTGGGCTCAAACAATTCTGCCTTAGCCTCTTGAGTAGCTGGGACTGGAGGCATGGACCACCATTCCTGGCCAATACGGTTTTTAAATTCTTTTTGTAGAGACAGGGTCTTGCTATATTGCCCAAGTGGTAATGCCTAGATTTTTGAGTCTCTCCCCGCCTCATCCCTGGGAGCAGGATCAAACCCCATGTCTGACACCTGTCTGGAAATGGAACCTGCACATCATCTCTAGGTGAAGATGTCATTTGCTAAGAGGTCAGGAGCGACTTCAAAGCTGTCTCGGCTCTCTGTGCTGAAGGCTGCATGACAAAGGCAGAGGAAGGGTGTTTCGATTGTTCTCCAACTTGTAAATGCCAAGCAGAAATCTTGTTGCAGTTCCTAAATGCCATATTTCGGTGTGTTTATTGTTTCTCCCCCTAATGGGGAAAGATGGTGAATGGACTAATAATTCAGGAGCCGAGAACATGTTTATTTGATTTTTAGAGCTTTAGCAAATACAGTGTGTACAAAACCCGGTGCCAACAGCATGCATAATTCCTCCAGGAACGGGGCTGATAGGAACACAAAGCTTGCATGCTTCAAAACTGTAACCAATATTTACACATCTGAGTGACTAATTCTCTACTCTGGGCAGAAGAACAATAGGCATAATAGTCAGGTACATTAATGCAGAGTGTGCTCGTCTGGTGACTTGGATATTTGACACATAAACAAAGTTGTGGGGGTGCCATTGGGGGGAGAAGCGGAGGCTTTTTATCTACCTGTGTAACCATACACCAAACAGCAGGTTACAAACACACTCAGAAAATGCTGACCCAATGCCGTTCTTGTACCTCATATGCAGGATTGGCATATGATTTGCAGCGCTGCGGGAGTTCTGTAGCTGACCTCATTAGTGGTGCGTTTCCTGGCTTGTTAGCATCATATTTGTATAATTTACAGCACCTTCATTTTTATGGAATGTGTTTCTTGTAGAGTGTAATGGCAGCAATATATTTAACCTATCGTATTTAGGAATGCTTTCGCTGGAGGCAGCCTGCAGATATAAAGGGGACATTTTCTCCTCTCCTGCGTGGGCCTTTTTTTGTTTGGTTTTGTTTTGCCTTATTTGGCTGTCCTGTGTGTGTGTGTGCGCGCGCGCACGTGCGCATGCCTGTGTGCACGTGCATGTGTGTGCATTGCATATATGTGCATGTTTTTGTGTATATACATGTTTTCAAGTGTGATTTTGCATATATGTGTGCTTGTTTACATGTACATGCATGTCTATGTGTGTATGCATGTTTGAAAGGGCCTGAAAGACACAAAGGGGCCGTGGAGGTATTTCTCCCGGTTCCAAGTACAGAGGCCACTTTCAAGGACTGTCTTGACTCCCTGATTAACCTGTGTCTTTGGACTGTGCAGACCTCATAGGCCTAGATGCTTTGCTTTGAGAGGATGAATTTGCAAAATAGAAAGTAAGCCAGGCAGGTTAGATATTCGGGAATAATTTTTTTAGGAGGGGAGTAGGAGTGCTGTGAAGATGCTCATAAGGAAGGCAGAGCACTAAGGCAGGTTCTCCAGACTCCGTGACCTCCTGAGGGCTTTTGTATAAAATAGTAAGATGGAAAACTGGAAAGTACATTCCACTCAGGGACAGATTCTGCCCCAACTGAATTCTTATCTTAGAAAAACATGGAGCCTGTGGATAGGAATGTGTACATTCTTCTCCTCCCAGAGCCACACAGAAAGGGTAGAAATGGCTGGAACTAAACACTTGAAAAGGGGTTAATGTGTTAATTTGGAGCTCTCCAGGGGAAACCTTGTCCCAGGAGTCAGGAGATGGGATCCCAGCCTCAGCCTGCTGCTGACTGTGGCTGCATGACCTTGGGCAAATTGCTTCACCATTTTGGGGCACAGTCTACTTGTTTACAAAATGATAGGACTGGACTGGATGGTGATTCTCTAGAAGTGATGTTTTAATGATCCCAGCCACTTGCCTATTCTGTTCCTGAAGGCAGATAAAGACTGAAGACTGGAGTTCCCATCAACCACATCATCCGAGCTGTGTTCTTGAGGGTGACTTGCAGTGACCCAGAAGACAGAAACACGACTCTCCAGGAACTGTCAGTTTGTCTTAGTTCCAGCTCCTGACAGGGAGCAAAGAGTGTGAATAGACTAATAATTCAGAAACCAAAGGCATAGTAGGGTGATTATTAGAGTTTAATTAAAAACTGGTGCCAGAGCGTGCATAGCTGAATATTTCCTTCCCATAATCACTTCTTGACCTCAAAAAGAAGCTCACCCCAGGGGCAAGATAAATAGGTGGGTCCTGGACTTTGCCAACCCATGATAGAATGATAAGAAACTAAGAGAATCTATTAAAATGACTCGAGGCACAGGGACAAGGCTAATCCAACTGGCTGGTCAGGTTGGGGTTCTTTGTGTCTTCCCTCCATCCCTAGCTTTGGAAATTTCAGAAACATTTCTTTGACTGCTATCTTTTTCAATAGCTGTACCTCTTCTCACTAACTAGAAAGGCTCTGGGTTCTTGATTTTACTTAATAGATATGCCCCTAAAACACTGGAGTGGCTAGAGCCTATGGTAATAATTCATATAATTCACATGCTAATAATTCAAAATGCTAAGTTTATATCCCAAATTTGAAAGTAAATTTATATTAAATTTTAAATGCAACAGGGTTGCTGACTATTTGAAGGTACCCAGTGATGAATTCTTTGGTAGAGAAAAATAATTGTTTTGTAAAGTCTAGTTTCAACTTAACTGAATCCTGAAATATTTATTAAGCACCTATGAAGTACTCAGGAATCAAATAAAAACTATCAAATTCTTGCCTTCAGGGGGCTCTTAATCTAAATGTCGAATTGGGAATGGCATGCATTTTGCATAATCACATTGGTATAGATAATAAAACGGACAGCGTCAGCATCCAGCATCCACTGATTAGGTTGTTTTCAAAATTTTGTAAGAAAGAGTTTACTATTATAAATGTTTGTTCAAAAACTCTTATTAGTCCCACTTGACTGATTTGGTAACTAGCTTGTCTAAAGTGATGATTGAAAAGAAAAAGGTTGTTACTTATACATGGCTGGTGGGAATGTAAATTAGTTCAGCCATTGTGCAAAGCAGTTTGGCAATTTCTCAAAGAACTTAGAATTACCATTCAACTCAGCAATCCCATTATTGGGTATATACTCAAAAGAATATAAATAGTTCTACCATAAAGACACATGCATGCATGTATGTTCATTGCGGCACTATTTTTGCAATAGCAAAGACACAGAATCAACCTGAATGCTCATCCATGGTAGACCGGATAAAGAAAATGCGGTGTATATACACCATGGAATACTATGCAGCCATAAAAAAGAATGAGATCATGTTCTTTGCAGCAACATGGATGGGGCTGGAGATCATTATCCTAAGAGAACTAACACAAGAGTAGAAAACCAAATTCTGCACATTCTCACTTATAAGTGCGAGCTGAACGTTGAGTATACATGGACACAAAGTAGAGAATGACAGACACTGAGGCCTGCTGTAGGGTGGAAGGCAGGAGGAGGCTATGGATTGAAAAAGCCCTATTGGATTCTCTGCTTATTACCTAGGTGACAAAAATAATTGTACATCAACCTGCTGTGGCATGCAATTTACCTATATAATCAATGTGCATGTGTATTCCTGAACCTAAAATAAAAGTTAAAGAAAGGGGTTGTTAATCTGGACTCAGATTGGAGGAGTGGATATGTAGTTGGATAAATGCCTTCCCCTCTGTTAAGACAGAAGTGATCTTTTTTACCCTCTCTCTGTGGCCAGTTCCTCCACTTTGTTCTAGATGATCCCATTCTTTCTCACCGCCTTGTGATCTGGAACTACAGATTACATACACGCTCTCCTTTCTCATTAGCACTTAAACATGGCCAAACTGCTCCTGTCTTAAACACAATGCTGCCGCCATAATCTCTAGATTTACTACCTCTTTCTGTCTCTTTCCAGCCACACTTTCTGAATGACCGTGTCATAGTCATCACGGCAGGTACCTTGCAGTCCACTTGGGTGTGGCTTAGGTCGTTTATTGATGCCTCTGGAATTGCTCCCCATGGTCACCAGTGAGCTGCAAGACACCAAATCTTACAGATGCTTATCATGAGGGCCCCCTCCCTAGCATGTGATCACTCTCTTCCGGAGCATCACCTTCTCCTGGGGTCTGCTCACCTTTTTATTCACTTGTCAGTTTGTTTCGTTAATTTGGGGTTTGGTCCCTGACACCTTGTTGGAGTCCTTTGACCAAGTCTCTCCTTTCTGTTTTCCCCCTTGTCCAGACGATCTGTCTATGTGCCACAACTTCAATGGCCTTTTGAAGGCTGCAGACTCTCTAACTCTCGTGAGCCTCTCCTCCAACTTTCTACTAGGCAGCTCTTCTTGGCTACTTTGCTGTACCAAAGAGAATACACAGTACAATGGTTCAAATTAAGACTGAAGTTTATTTTTCTTTCACACCATAGCCCAAAATTCCTAGGCTTTCCAGGGAAGTCAAGTGGGTCCATGAAGTGGTCCAGGGATTTCATTCTTTTTTTTTTTCTATCTTATGACTTCACCATTGAAAGAATTATCCTTTTCCACATGGAGAAAGTTGTCTTGAATGCACTGTGTTTCCAGCATGTACAAAGTGGGAGAGAAAGCTGAAGGCAACTCACTTCCTCTTAAGAAAGTGACCCATTAGGCTAGGGGTGGTGGTTCATGCTTGTAATCCAAGCACTTTGGGAGGCTGAGGTGGGTGGATCACCTGAGGTCAGGAGTTCGAGACCAGCCTGGCCAGTATGCTGAGATCCCATGTTAACCAAAAAATGCGAAAATTAGCCAAGCACGATGATGGGTGCCTATAATCCCAGCTACTTGGTAAGCTGAAGTGGGAGAATCACTTGAACTGCAGAGGCTGCAGTGAGCCAAGATCATGCCATTGCACTCCAGCCTGGGCGACAAAGCGAGACTCTGTCTCAAAAAAAGAGAAAGTGATCCTAGTTACAAGCGAAGTTAGGCAATGCGGTATTACCTGGGTGACTGAGTAGTCAGTTAAAACCTGGGATGTTCTATTGTGAAAATGAAAAATAGGAGGCCCTAGGCTTTATCAACCCAGTGATAGAATAGTAAGAAATTAAATAAATCTATTAAAATGACAGGGACAAATTTTGTCCAACCTGCTTGTCAGACAAAGGTTCTTTGCACCTTCTCAGCTGCCCTCCCTGGAATGCCCAGAAATTCAGCACTATGCTGTGCAAGAGAAATACACTTCAGTCTTATTTGAGCCATTGTATCATGTATTCTGTTTGGTATTGCAAAGCAGTCATGTGGTGCTGCCTAACAGAAAGTTGGAGAGAGAGACTCAGGAGAGCTGAGTGTCTACAGCACATACAACACCCAGCTCGTCAGAACGATTACTGGGAGGACAATTAGCTGTCTCTGCCACCGGCACCTCACACTTAACATCTCCAAGACTCCCGTCATTATTTTCCCCCTCAAATCTGCTGTGTCTACAGTTCAATCATACTCTCAGTAAGTATCCTCATCATATACCCAGTGGCTCAAACCGGACCTGGAATCATTCTTGAGTTCTCCCTTCCCCTCACTCTGCATATATAATCTTTCTCCAACTCCAGTCACTTATACCTCTTAAATATTTTATTTTATTTGTTTATTTTTTTGAGACAAGGACTCACTCTGTCACCCAGGCTGGAGTGCAGTGGTGTGATCACAGCTCACTGCAGCCTCAAACTTCTGGACTCAAGTGATCCTCTGGCCTTGGCCCCCCAAAGTGCTGGGATTACAGGTGTGCGCCATTGCACCTGGCCATAAATATTTGTAGATTCACATACTTCTCTCTACTTTGTTGTTACCAGCTTAGTCCAAGATGTCATTACTTTTCTTTGGATCGTAGCAAAGGTTCTTAACTGACCTTCCTACACTTACTCTTGTCTCTTCAGATCTATTTTGCATTTCATTGTCAAAGATCTGTTATAAAAATGGAAATGTGATCATATTCCTCCTGCTTCAAATCCTTCAGTGGCTTTTCCTTAACCCCAAATTCTTCATGTGCTCTAGAGGACCTCGCGTGATCTGACCTCTGCCAGTCTCCCCAGGGTTATCTCATGCCTCCCTGGATTGGTTCTCTCCAATCCTAACACTGTGGGTTTACTGCAGTTCCTAAAATCAGTAACGTTAGCACTTGATTCTGGTCTGTCAAACATACTACTCTCTCTGTTGGAGCATTCTTCTTATCTCCCTCTCTTGCTTGTTAAATACTATTTATCCTTCAGAGCTCAGTTTAGGGATGAGTTTCTCAATGAGACCTTCTCCTTCCTGCTAGGGCTGTCTCCTTGGTCTGTGCTCCTACAGCTCCTTGTAATTCTTCTTTACTAACACCAATCAAGCCAATAATTCAATGGCGAGGATCTGTATTTGCAATTGTATCATAAGATCCAAGAAGGCTGGGTTTCTTTCTTTATTTGATGAGTTAAGATATGTAAAAATATTTGGAAAAAACATGCTACTTTCAAATAATTCCTTTATTTATTTACCTACTATTACTTTATGCAAAGTCTTTGTATAATGATGTGTGGCTTACGTATTACAACAATAGCAGCTTCCGTTCACAAAATTTTTACAAATGTATAGTGAAAGAAACAATTAGTAATAAACACAAATGATATATAATTCTTAATTGTAATAACGATAGCTCACATTTACATACTGTTTTATAATTGCAATGCCTTTACTTACATAACTTTATTGATCCTCATAAGACCCTGTCGGAAATGTCAGATGAATTATTTCCACTTTACAGGTATAAAAGCTGAGGCTCAGTAAAGTTAAGAGATTTAACCAAAGTCCTTGGCTCAGTCAATAAAGAAGCCAGAGAATGAGTCCAGATCTCTTGAGTTCAGGGCCAGAACCCTGTCTACTGTGTCAGGCCTGACAGGGAACATGAAATATAACTATGCATATCTCTAGCTTCTGTGTCTGAGACCGGCAGGTGTTTGATAATTATTTGTTGAACAAATAAATGTACAAATAGATGTACCAGTAGCTCTGACAACATTGCTGAGATGTTACACCAACATGTAAGTCAACAATATGAAGTAATAAACAGAAACAATAAAATACATTATACTATACAGGAGAGAGATGGAATCTGGCCAACAAACTAGGTAATTGCTCTTAAGTGAATTCAATGATCACTTTAAATAACTACGTGGGTGTGGGAGGTCTGTATCTATGTCTCAAGAATCTTGAACCCACTGATCATGGGGTTGACAAAGGAAGCTTTATTATAACTTGGGACTTGATTGAAATGCAAGGTGTAAAATGTGTGAATAATACCCAGTTTGACTTTCCCTTGTGCACAGAAAGAAACAGAAGGCTGTTGTCTCTATTGGCTTGGGAAGGCTTAAATATTCCTCTGTGAAAACTTCATTCTCTCTCCAACCTCATCTGAGCATCCCAATGTGTTCTTGACTAAAGTGGATACCAGGTGGCCATCTATGGAGCTTCTCCAGAACAGCCAGTGTATCCTTCTTTGCCTAGGGCATTTTGAGGTAGATGGCATATCCTTCACTGCCTGGGGTAGTTGGAGGTAGATAGCATATCCTTTTCTGGCTGGGGCATTTGGGGGATCCTTCTCTGGTTGGGGTATTTTGGGGTAGACAGCATCTCCATCAATAACATTGCTTCCCCCAAGGGGAGACTTTAACTCTGGGATATTAAGAATTATCTTAAAGACCTACAATTCTGATGATTCCAAGAGGGGAAAATTTGCCTGATCTGAGGGTCTTGCATTTTAAATTTTTTGGTTAGTTTCAAGGCTAGCTGCAGGTATGTAAAGCACCTAGTATAGTTGTTGAATATAATATGAATAGCTGCTCAATAATCGGTGGCAATTATGAAGATAATGTATCCAGCTGTAAAGGAAGTTCATAGACATGGCTTGAAACCCAGTTTTGACACTTATTAGGTGGCAACATAGCTTCCTGATCATGAGCAAGTTATTTAAATATTCTAATCTTAAGTTATTAAGCCATAAAAATAACAGTAGCCATTTCGAGTGAAGTTCTCTATTAGGCGTTATATTCCTGTTATTTCTTAACATTATAGCAACTTTGGATGCTCAGTTTATAGGTAAGGTAACTGAGGCTCAGAGACATTAGTGATTTGCCTTAGGATGTGGTCATTTAGCTAATGTCAAGGCTTAGATCTTAACCCAGGTCTGTCTGATTCCAACACCTGGTTATTTTCCACTTCATAACACTGCTTATGTGAACTAGAGATGACAAAAATGCTGAATTGTTGTGATAATTGGAGTCAGCACATGTCACACATTTGGCGTTCGAAATAGTAGCTATTACTATTAATTGTGCCTTAGGTGGTACAGGACAATCTATATATTCATATTAAGCTGGAAGAGCTTTGACATGTACTTGCCACTAAGAGCTCTGGTTGGCACATAGTGGACACTCAGTAAGTGCTTCTTGATGTGTTAAAGATGTTACAATGATCCGTGTTAAAGGTCCAGTAATGTCTGAATTTATAGTCGGATTCTGTCCTTTTGCATCCCTACCACACACACACCTCTTTCATCTTTGAACATTTTGTGAAATGCAGTAGGACAAGGAATTATGAGAAGAGGTCTTGTTGGAATAGCTGGCTTTTTTTTTTTTTTTTGCCCCATCTTAAAATATATTGAGAGAATTCAATTTCTGTATGGTTAAGCAGACTCCTATCAGACCAACCCACTACAAACAGGCAATAAACTACAAATTCTAGGAAAAAAATGTAAAAGACCAGCTACCCAAAGGCACTGGAGAGTGAACAAAGGTGAGCAGCTTCCAGTGATATTGATATGTAGAAGAAGGAAGAGTATGGGGTAAGTTTTTTACTTACTAAGGCCTCTGGCTGCAGTCAGCACCACATAGGGCAGTTAAAAACTCATATAGAAAACCTGCAGTCTTTCTGGCTTGAAGAACCAGATGAGAGATTCAGGCAACCACAGCTGCTAAATATAAACTTCACCCAAATCTCTGGTTGACCCTGAATCAAGCATGTATGGAGTAGAATCCAAGAAGTTCAGCTAAAGATAGAAGAATTGAACTGAGATTTGAGTTGACACCCAAGAGAGAGTTTGCAATTTGGGTTTAACCAAATTAACTATCTACTATAGCAACAACAGCAGCAACAACAACTCAACACTCTTCTGTGGAATATAACAGAATGCGAAGTAACCACAACACAACATTCACGATGTCCAGAACATAAATGAAACAATATTTAACACAGAAAGATCCAGGAAAATATGAGCTATTTTCAAGAGCAAACACTATCAGTGAAGACTGATCCCCACTTGGTCCAAATGTTGGAATAAGTAGATAAGATTTCAAAGTAGTTATTATATGTACGCATTAACATCAGAGAAAATACAATTGAAATAAATTTTAAAAAATCTCAGTAGAGACGCTACAAAAAAACCCACCAAATAGAGCTGATAAATAGAATATCTGAAGTAAAAAGTCACTGAATGGATTTTAAAGCTGAATGGAGATGAGGGAGAAAGATTCAGTAAACTTGAAGACAGAGCAATAAAAAGTATCCAATCCTAAGGACAGAACGACAAAAACAAACAAACAAACAAACAAACAAACAACCACAAAAACCAAAACCCAAATGAATAAATGAGTAGAATCTCAGACACCTGTGAGACAAAGTAGAAATGTTTAACATCCATTTAATCAGAGTTCCAAAACAGGAGAGAGAATGGAGTAGGAAAATACAATTTGAAGAAATAATGAGCTAAAGTACACTGAAAAATATGAAAATATAAAATACAAAAAATATGAAAACTGAAAAATACTGACCAAGAAGAGATTAGTCTTCACTGATTTCCCAAAGTTAATAAAAGACATAAATTTATGCATTCAAGAATCTTAGCAAGCCCCAAGCAGGATAAATATGAAGAAAACCATTTTTTGGCACATAGTCAAACTGCCGAAAACCTAAAAGATGAAAAGAAAATCTCAAGAGAAATGACACAATATATACAGGAAGACAATTAGGACAGAATTAATAAATGGAGGACAGAAATTCAATGGAGGACAGAAAATAATAAAAGACCACCTTCAAAATTATAAAAGAAGAAAAAACTTGTTCACCCAGAATTTATATCCAAGTGAAAATTTTATTTACGAATAAAAGTAAAATAGAGACATTTTTAGATAAAACTAGCTGAGTTCATCAGACCCACACTACAACAAATGCTAAAGAAGTTTCTTTAGGCTCAAAGGAAATGATACCAGATGCAAAAGTGGATCTTCAGGAAGGATGTAGCGCATAAAAAATGCTAAATACAGCTGGGCATGGCGGCTCACATCTGTAATCCCAGCATTTTGGAAGACTGAGACGTGTGGATTTCTTGAGCCCTGGAGTTCGAGACCAGCCTGGGCAACATAGTGAAACCCCAGCTCTACAAAAAATACAAAAAAATTTAGTTGGATGTGGTGGTGCACACCTGTAGTCCCAGCTACTCTGAGACTGAAGTGGAATGATTACCTAAGCCAGGGGAAGTCAAGGCTGCGGTGAGCCATGATTGTGCCACTGCACTCCAGACTGGGTGACAAAGTGAGACAATGTCTCAAAAGAAAAAAACAAAAGATAAATTCCTGGGGTAAATATAAAAATATAAAATACTATTTTTAAAAAATTTCTTCAAAATGCATGTGTGACACATTTAACGCATAAAATATAGTGTTAACTCATGGAGTTTATAACAGTAAATGTGATACACGTGACAGCAACAGCAGAAAGCATGGCAGAGATGGGAAAGAGACATATACAGTCGTGGTCTTTTTATATTTCACATGAAAAGGCACAATAGTAATTCTAAGTTGATTGTGAAATGTTAATAATGTATATAATAATCAGTAGAGAAAACAAACAATAAATAATGCAATGAGTTAGAGAAAAGCCAGTAGATACGTAGAAGAGACTTATTTTTCCCTGTCCCTCCTTGAAAGTCATCTTGATTACTAGCTGTCAGTGTGAATCTGGAGAATGCCTTTGTCTGCTCATTCAGATGTGTATCCATCCAATAGATATTTATTGTACAGCAATTAGATTTTCAGACACTGTACTAGGCTTTGAGGATATAACTAACACATAGTCTTTGCCTTCAAAGAACTTTGCCCTTCTCCCCCATGAACTGATGAAGATTCTTCTGACTTCTGCACTGGTGGAGTCCTCAATCTTGTCATTTTGGGGCCATTTAGGGCAAGAGTTAGTGGGAGCCTCAAAAACACCCATCTTTCTAGATTCTAGTAATAGGTGCTCTAAGCAGACTTTCCATATGGGAAAGATGATGTTCTCTGATTTCTTTTCTAGCTGTGGTGGGAAAAGTCTCGATGAGATGGGAGGTTTGGAAGGCTGAGGTTTATGCCCTTGACTTGGAGTGAGAAGACAAGGTTCCAGTCCTGCCTCCTGATCGCTCAGCGGTGTGACTTTACACAATTCACTTGACCTCTCTAAGCCTCAGTTTCATCATTTGCAAAACTGGGCAGTCATCTCTGCCATTGCTCTTAAAGGAACTCTGTTTCCTGAGTTCCAAGGTCAGTTTCGCTCAGGGGTCCACCTGCAATACTTTAAAATCATGTAGATGTAGGTGTTCTGAAACCAATTCTCCCATTTGAGTCTTGGGCAAACTGATTGATTGACGACATTTACTCTGAGGTTTATGTTCTTGATTTGATTTTGTTTTCCTCTAGGGTATAATTTGATAGAATGGAATAGACATAGGCTTTTGTTTAAATTCTAGCTCTGCACTCACTAGGTACGTGACCTTGGACAGTATATTTCAGTTTTCTCCTCTATCACATGGGGATAATAATGCTTAGATTGTATGGCAGAGAGGATCAGCTGTCCACTCAAGAGTCTTGCTTCTCTTCTATAGTTTCTGTAATCTGCTCAGCTAATGCCAAGGAACTGCATCTGGGAGTGTGTCTATGATTGGTTGTCATCAATCCAATGTGAGCAGAAGCCGATGCAGTCCACTTACAGGGGAGACCCCTACCCGCAAAGCCCTCTCCTGGACAAATCTCCATGTTCTTTCCCCTTCAGACCTGGTGCACAGCAAGAGGACAGAAAGCTTGGAAGTCACGTGTTGCAGATGGAGACCCACAAAGTTCAAGGCTGCTGGACCCCTCAGTTACTACCTGAAGCAGAGCTACCCCACTCCTTACAGATGTCATTTTAGAATGAGCATGACAGACAAATATATTTCTATTGTGTTAGAGCTGTCATATATTTTCGAGTTTATTTTTATAGTGTCATCTCGTTAATTTAGAAAGCAGAAGTTACGTAAGGCATCTGGCGTGTTATCTGTCACATGGTAGGGTTAAATAAATAAAAGTGCCCTTCTGCCTGACAAGGATATTTTTATCAGATTGGATGAGGAGTCGACATCATTCTTGCTTATGTTGTATTTTTGTCATCTACGCTTGCGACTCTCATTTCCCAAATAAGCCAAGCAGAGGTAGTGATACCAGGCGCCCTCCTAGAGTCATTGAGAAATAAGTGACTACTCAGCAGGAATGTGAAAGCTGTGGCTGAGAGTATTCCGGAAACATCGGATGATAACTGGAAGGGGCAGGTGAGACTAAATGAAACTCAAAACAAAATCTTTCTTGAAAGGAGCAAGTGTTGCTGGGGCATTATCAGACAAGGAGTTTGGGGCAGAAGCTGCTTTCCCTTAAGAAATCTTTCTGTTGAGTGTCCTTACTTAAAACGCATGTGACACATTCAGTTAGAAGTGTATATTCAGTCATTGACAAAGATGGGTCTTTGACCATCAATTACAGCTTCAGGACAGGCTTAGAACTAGAGGATGAAGGACTGTGTGACCATCTCCAAGAAAACCAAACCCAGCAATCCCATAGGTCCAAAGGCTCAGGGCAGTAAGGAAAGCACCTTCCCTGTAGCCCACCAGGTGAGGGCTTGGGATGGGTGGATGGGAGGATGGGACATTTCTCCGCCCACCTCTGGTACCTTGGTGCCACCTGACACTGAGTCTTTCTTGGGTTTGTGTCATCAGATCAGCCTAGGCAGATCCCCAGAGTGGGTTCTGTGGCACCTGGTTAGGTTAGCAGTGTTTTCTGCCCTGGGGGCTGGGCCTGCCAGCACACTGGTGCTCAGGACAGGCCTCTGGAGAACTTGGAATCTGATTAGGTGGCTGTCACATAGCCCCAAAGCAGTGTTCCTCAAGGGTCGGCCCAGGAGCAGGGGTCTTGGGTCTTGGAGAGAGGGCAGTTGTCGAGAAGCACAGAGAAGGGGAGATCTACTTTCTAGAGCCAGAGGAAGGAGGAACCACCAGCGGAGAAAGCAGGCGCTGCTGAGTGCCCACCTGGGTTTCGGGACCTTGCCCCCACACTGGAAGCCTGCTGGGGCTGATGGGAGCACCCTGCCAGGCCCTTCCAAGCATGGGCAGTGCAGCCCAGCTGGTACTTTTCTGCTCAGCCGGTTTTCCTCCAGCTCTGCTCAGCGTGCCTTTACTTCTGCTGAGCTCAGCACATCTCCTCATCCCTCCCTCGGCTCAGTCCAGTGCAGACCAACTCTCCAGGCAGGGAGGAGTTTTGGGTTCAGGTCATCTCTCCACTGCTGCTTCCCCACAGAGCACTGCCTCTCCTGCTTGCAGCCCTCCAGGCAGAGTCTGCACTCCTCTATGGCATGGACTAGCCCATTGCACACTCAGCAGCCTCCCCTTCCCAGGGCTTAGTTCAGTCCAACCAAGAGAACTGGATAACCTGATCCTCCCCTTCTTGTTCTAACTCACTTCTGCTTGGCTACCTTGCTTTTGTTACTCAAAGTCTCTCTCTCTCTTCCCCTCTCCCCGTCTCCTTACAAATGGCTTTGCAGCGGCCCTGGGAGTGCACGGCAGCACCAATAATGTCTCCATGGTTTCTTGTTAGCTGCTCTCTAAGCAGGAAAGTGACTCGGCCTGACAATATAATTTACATTGCTGTATAAAACTATCTGTGGAAGCCAAGCTAATTTGTGCCAGATTAGGCTATTTGTCTCAGCCACTGTCTAGCAGCACAATCTATCAGAGGGCTGTTTTCAAATATCGCTTTTCAAGCGTGCCCTTGAGAGGCAGAAATTGATTGGGATCTTAGAGAGCAAAATTACAGCAATAACTTAAAAGAAACAATAATTACTGAATCATACCAGTGTCAGCACTCTGCAAAACACGAAATAGCCATCAAACCCCAATCCAATATATTCTGAAGCGAATTTATTGAATGGAAAAAGCAGTTGAGTGAGGGTTTTTCTCCCCCTCCTCCCCTTCCCCTGTACATATGGTTATCTCAAAACCGCAAGTGAATGAGTCGATAATTCTTGTCATTGACTGCTCCATTTTCACGGAGTTAGAGGAGATCCATTAGCCGCCCCCTGCCGCACCATCTCCCTCTCTCTCTCGCTCACTCTCTCCTTCTCTCCATTGCCTCTATTCATTTGCTAGTCTCTGCTCTTCAAGCAAACAAACATGTATAACTAATCATCTGTTAAAATGCAGAGGGCCCCTAATAAATCTCCTCAGTTGAAATACTTTAATGGGTAATTAATTGATCCTGTTCCAGAGGAGTAATAAGATAATAAATTAGACAATATTTCACTCAGTCGTGGCAGGCTCCTAGCTAATGGCGCTGTAGGGCTAAGCTGAAGGATAATAAATTAGCCAGAAATTAACTGCTAAGAGCTTTCTGCAGAGAAATCGGCTGACAAGTGAGTCCCACGTGTGATTCAGGGCTTGATGGGTGCGGTGGCAATCTCGGTGAATATGAACTTATGCTTCGGGAGCGGGTCTGGGGACGGGGCATGCTCAGTGGGCCCTGGCGGGATACTGTCCCCAGCCTGAGAGAGCCTGGTGGGCGACGCCCCAAGTGTGTGCAGCTGACCGTGTCCTTTGCTTGCACACTGACCTGGTTCCTTGGAACTGAAAACTCCTGAACATCATGCCCTCTCGAAAATAGTTTTCCCCCAAGTCATCAGACTTGCTGGGTTTTTATGGATTTCACCTGCAAAACCTGCAGCCACCAAGCTCCATTCACTGCTTCCTCAGCAAATACATAAATAAGGACGGGGTGAGCCCCATATGTTACCAGCGAGGGTGTCACAAAAATTAAGCAGAAAAGAGAGTAGGGAGGGACGGAGTGAATTACATTTTTCAGCATGTGAAAGTATTTGTGTTTGGGTATGATGGAGAAACCTCTTGATTTTATGGAGGAACCTGGGGAGGCTGATGGCTCTCAATAGGCAAGATAGCAAGTTAAACTGGACAGTCAGGTGGGCCTTTTCTTGAGGAAGTAGCAAGTCAGTTTCTCCATGGAGGAAGGGTGTGGCATAAAAGTTCGAGGTTGGAGGAGAACTCAGTTGGTTATCTGATGTGGTTTGAGTTCTTTCTTGCTCTTTACTAAGTAGCTGTGTGACTTTGTGTAGGTTACCTCAATACTCTGAGCTCTGCTGCTTTGCTTATCAGTAAAATGGTGTTGAGATGAATAAATTAAATATGTCTTCGAAACTTCCAGTTCTGTGTCTCATCCACAGGAGAGGCACATTTAATGTTCCTTATGACCTGGGGGGCAGTGGGGAAGGTCATCTTTTATAAGCGAGGGAGATGGCAGACAAGAATATGAGAGGGGGCTGGCAGTGGGAGACAGTGGGTTACTCGACTTAGTCTAGAATAAGAACCTGATCACTTGTACCCCCTCCTGCAGCCTGTCCAAACTGAGGTGAGCTCCCCTTCTGCCAGAATAGTCTCTGGTTGGTAAATGGGGGTGGATTAATCTTCTGAGTCATGGTAACTGTTAGCAGTGTGGTTGAAGGCTTAAATAGCACTTGATTGTTTAAATGAGATAATGTAGATGCTAAAGGATGTGGAGCCCGGAAAGGAGAAAGTCAGGGGGGACTCCCAGGTTCCTGGCTTGGGCTGCAGCTGCAGTGCATGCTGTTTCTGCATCACAGTGGGAGGGAACACTTGTCTTGCCCCAGGGGCCCTGGAAAATGCCTGTGCTGATCTTTGAAGCCTGGAGCTGGGTTTCATTGCTGCTGCTGCTGGAGCCACAGCTGCCTGTGGAGCCTCTTGGTGGCCCCTTCCAGTTCCTCACAGGGTCCTTGAGTACAACAGACCCACACATGCCTTGCTCTTGCCCACACATCTTGTCCTTTGCCTCTTACCCTGGAGTTCTCTGTTGCTGTTTAGGCCTGAAGTGAACACTGTGGGTCCCACTTAGTACTCGGGCACGTGCATCCTTGAAGCACACTGGGGTTAACACCCTGGGGGTGGGGCATACTTTGACCAATAGGAGACAGCCGCCAGCGGGTCTCCTTTTCTCCCCTGCATGGACTCTTTGAAGATGGAGTGGCTTCCCTCGACCTCTTTGAAGATATCGTTTGACACCAAGCAATCAGTTTTCATAAAGGCGTGCTCCTCTGAGCAACGTGCCCCTATTCTCCTGACTCTCTCTCCTTCCCTGCTCCTCCCTTTCCCCCACTCCTGCTTTCCTGAGACCACATTCCCTAATCAAGCACTGACACATGAAGCAACCGAAAAAGAGACAACACCCCTGAACCCCCCACTTGTCCTCGTGACCATCGGGAGCGGTGGCACTGGCACCCCCCATCTTGCGTCAGTCAATGCTCTTCATTTTTCTGGGAGGGCATCTGGCTGGTCAGTGCTTGGAAGACAGGACCCTGCACTCTGTCTTGTGGACTTCAGGGTGGCTGGGAACCACTGTCAGCAGCCCCAGGACTGTGCTTGTTCTGAGGGAGATGCTGGGCCTCCTGAGGGCCTGGCCTGAAGGGTCATAGCAGAACATGTTCAGCTGGGAGCTGCCTGCTGCCTGCCTAAAAGCAACAGGAGTTTCCCAGGTAGAAATGTCCGGGTAGGTGGAGCTCACACAGTAAGGGTCCATTAACTGGTATTTATTTAAAAAAATAAACATGCCTGTAATCTCAGCACTTTAGGAGGCTGAGGTGGGTGGATCACCTGAGGTCAGGAGTTCGAGACCAGTTTGGGCAACATGGTGAAACCCCATCTCTACTAAAAATACAAAAATTAGCCAGGCATGAGGCATGTGCCTGTCTCAGCTATTCAGGAAGCTGAGGCAGAATTGCTTGAACCTGGGAGGCAGAGGTTGCAGTGAGCCGAGATCGAGTCACTGCACTTTAGCCGAAAGAACAAGACTCTGTCTCAAAAAAACCCCCAAAATTCAAAACGAAAAACATGTCCTCCTTCATTCTTTGCTCTTATATGTGGAACAGCTTCCTGACTTACAGCAGCCCATTCTCTTTCAAGCTAGTTTTTTGTACCTTGGGGCCTCAGAACTGGAAGAGAGGTTGAAGCCACTAAACCTAACTTCAGCCTTAGATAAAACAGGCTGGGGGATGAACTGCTGAGCTTGGAGGACCATTTCCAGTATTTGGATCATTAGATACACTTTTTTTTTTTTTTTTAAAACAGGACGACTCACACCTGTAATCTTGGCACTTTGGGACGCTGAGATGAGGATAGCTTGAGGCCAGGAGTTTAAGACCCGCCTGGGCAACATAGTGAGATCCCATCTCTACAAACATAAAACCAAAACAACAACAAAAAATTCTCTTTCCAAGCTCTGAGCTGTGCCCTGTGGAGAAGCACATGGTAAATGTACTTTCTTTTCTCTAGATCATTGACAATCATTATACCACCCCTAAGCCTTCTCTTTTTTTCCGGCTAAACCTGACCGGTTCCTCTAACAATTACAGATGTGCCATAACTCCTTCTTTGTATTGGGAAATAAATGCAAAGAAAAATACCCCAAACCTCTATAGGTGGCTTGATTCATATTCAGAAAATGAACACCCAGGGATGACTCAGATGGATGGTTTTATCTGGAGCTATGACCCGAATCGGTATACCCACTCCCTCCAGAGTAACCGCTCTCCTGACTTCTGTGCAAATCATTCCATTGCTTTTCCTCGTAGATTTATAATTTATATATTTGTTTCCAAACCATATGGTTTGCCCATGTTAAATCTGTATCTGGGTGACATCATCCCTTATGCACACTTTTGTGCCTTTTGTTTTTCTCAATGTTATGTTAATGTGATTTATCCATGTTTTTGCTTACTGGTGTAGCCAGTTCATTTTTAACTGATTTATATAAAGTTGTGTACATTTTACATGCATATGCAGATGTACTTTTATTGACCTGTGATACTTTATGGATTATTCCACGATATGAACGTACCATAATTTACATATGTGTTCTAGCACCGATGAACTTTTGAGCTGTTTCCAGTTTGGGGCCCTTTCGGATAGTACTGTGATGAATATTTATCTAGGTGTACGTGGGCTTGTGTTTCACTAGGATGCATACCTAGAAGCAGAATGCTGAGTCATAGGTCACATGCATCCTCACCTTTATCAAACTGGGGTCCAAAATGCTTGTGTTATATTGCAATGCTATCAGCCGAGTATGCATGTTTCCATGGTAGACCCAAAAGTGTGCTGTGCAGATTCTCCTTCCAGGAAGACTGGAACAGCCTGGATTCCATGGCTATGTGGGGTAGAGGTGGGAAGGCCTGGCCACTGTGCACCACTGTGGGACGATTCTGATGGCAACACTGGCTCCAGAGTGGTCTGTCTGGGTTCCTCTGCCTCTTCCTGCTTCTCCTCTCCATTCATGGGAGTTGATCCCTAATAAACATCTCCTACACCAAACTCTGTCTCAAAGTTCGCTTCCTGGGAACTCAAACTGCAAGGGTTACTGCACTGTTTATCCTTGCCAGCCTTTGATATCAACAGACTTTAAAAATGTATCATCAGTCTGGTGTGTATTTAAGGGTAGCTCATTGTGGTTTTTTCCTTAATTAAAAATTTTAAAATTAAATCCTTAATTAAATATTTTAAACCTTTACAATTATTGAGGTATAATTAACAAACAGTAAAATAATCCCCCTTTTGAAGTGCACAGTTGAATGAGTTTTGACAACTGCATGCTGTCATACCGTCACCACCATAATCAGATGCATTTACATCAGCCCAGGAAGTTCCCTCATGCCCCTTTACAGTCAGTCCCCTGCTCCTGTCACTGATTTGCTTTCTGTTACTAGTTTTCCTTTTCCAGTGGAACCAACTAGAACACACTCTTCTGTGTCTGGTTTCTTTCACTCAGTGGAATGCTTTTGAGATTCATTCATATTGCTGCACACATTGGCAGTTTGTTCCTTTTCATTGCAGAATAGTATTCCATTGCATACACAAATCACAGTTGATTCATTCTCTTATTGATGGGCTTTTGGAGTGTTTCCAGTTTTTGGTAACGATGAACAGAGTTTCTAACACATACAATGAGTCTTTTTGTTGATATGTATTTTCATTACTCTTGAATGGATGTGTAGGGGTGGCATTACTGGGTCATAGGGCTGGTATAATTTTAACTTAATAAGAAATCACCAATGGTTTTCCAAAGTGTTTTTTTTTTTTTAAAATCATTTTAAATTTTACATACTAGCAGTCTGTGAGGGTTCTGGTTGCTTCACATTCTTGCCAACACTTGGTATATTCAGTCTTTTAAATTTTTAGCTATTCTTGGGTGTGTGTGCCTGTGTGCGGTGGTAGCTCATATTTTAATTTACATTTAAATAATGCAGAATGGTGACTAATGATGTTGACCATCTTTTCGTTTGCTTGTTAGCCATTTGTATCTCTTCTTTGGTAAAGTGTCTGTTTAAATATTTTACCCATTTTTAAATTGAATTGTTTACTTAGAATTGATAAGAGTTCTTTATATATGCTGGATACAAGTTCTTTATCAGATATGTATTTTACAAATACTTTCTTCCAGACCATGGCTTGTACTTGTATTTTCTTAAGGGTGTCTTTTAAAGAGAAGTTTTTCCCTGACATCATGGCTCATATCTATAATCTCAGCACTTTGGGAAACTGAGGCAGGAGGATTTCTTGAAGCCAGGAGTTTGAGACCAATCTGGGCAACATAGTGAGACCCTGTCTCTACCAAAAAAAAAAAAATGCTTTTAATTTTGATGAAGTCCAATTTATCATTTTTTTATGCTTTGAGTTTTTTTGTGTCTTATCTAAAAATTATTTGCTTACACCAAATCATGAAGACTTTTTCTTATGTTTTCTTCTAGAAATCTTATAGTTTTATATTTCTTATTATGGTTTGAATTTGTATTTTATTGATTTCTGATGAGAAGGAGCACTTTTCATGTTTATTTGCCATGTGAATTTCCTATTTTATGATGTGTCTAAGCCTTTTGACCATTTTCTGTAAAGTTTTCTTTACCTTACTGACTTTTAGGAATTTTTTTTTTTTTTTTTTTTTTTTTGAGATGGAGTTTCGCTCTTGTTATCCAGGCTGGAGTGCAATGGCGCGATCTCGGCTCACCGCAACCTCCGCCTCCTGGGTTCAGCCAATTCTCCTGCCTCAGCCTCCTGAGTAGCTGAGATTACAGGCACGTGCCACCATGCCCAGCTAATTTTTTGTATTTTTAGTAGAGACGGGGTTTCACTATGTTGACCAGGATGGTCTCGATCTCTTGACCTCATGATCCACCCGCCTCGGCCTCCCAAAATGCTGGGATTACAGGCGTGAGCCACTGCGCCTGGCCCGATTTTTAGGAATTTTTATGTATTTTGGAGAGAGTCTTTTGTTAGTTTTATTCATGATTTATATTTTTTCCCACTCTGAGACTTGCCTTTTTGGTATCTTTATGGTGTCATTTATTGAACAGAAGTTCTTAATTTTAAGGAATTTGAATTTATGTTTTAGTTCCTTTATGATTAGTACTTTCTGTCTCTTGTTTAAGAAATTCTCTCCCTCACTGAGGTCACATATATATATTCCCTGATACCAGAGCTTCTCAACTTTCTCAGTTCATGATGCCCTTGTGTGTCAGTTATTTTTTCATGGAATGCCTGGGTCAAAAGAAATACCCAACATTTCCATTTATTAGGCAGTCAGTTATAAGCAACTTAATAATCATTTATCTTCTAACGACTTGGTAGTCATTTGAAAAAATAAAATTGATTGAAAGAATAATAATGAATGTTTTCATACTTAAATGACCACATTTACTTACTAAGGGGATGTGTTACCTGTTGGGCACTGTACAACTTCTCAAGTTTTAGAGTATGACTGGATATTACCATTCTAACTTCCTATTTCCTATTGATTTTTGTGGGGTGTTTGCTTGTTATTGCAGCAACTGCTGAAAGTCTAGCTTTGCAAAGATTTGATGCCAGATCTTTGAGGGGACCGTTGCTTGATTTAATATTTAAACTGTCTAGAGATAATCATTTATTCAGTGTCTGACAGTGATCCCCGTGTTTTCTTCAAAAATTTAAAATGTGCTATGGCACCACTGTGAGTTCAATGCAGTGTCCTGGGGGAACCTCAGTGAACAGTTTGGGACTGATGGTTTTATATCCTGTGTGAAATACTGTATTGCTATGCTTTTTATACTTAGGTCTTTAATCCATCCTGAATTAGTTTTTGTGTATGGTGTGAGTCAGGCGTGCAATTTCTTTTTTTCCAAATGTATATGTAGTTACTTTAAATCATTTATTGAGAGGTCTGTCGGTTTCTCATTGATCTGCAATAACACCTCTGCCATATATATATATATATATATATATATATATATATAAAAAACATATTTTTTTTCCCAATGACCTCTGAACTTTTATGGCTTCCTGCTCCCCAAAGGTACCCTGCTTCTGCTGGCTTAATGTCTCAGAACTTTGGTGTCATTGGTCTCACACACCACTTTGCCATCCACTATCCAGTGGGTGGTGGTCTTTTGGATGGTTTGCATGAAGCTGCTGCTGTCCAGGCCATCACCAAAATTGAAGTCATCGCTATCATTCAGCAGGCAGCAGTAGCTGGCGACCTCAGCCTCCAGCTTGACCTTGATGTTCAGCAGGGCCTAGTGCTCCTGGGCCTGGCGCTGTCCCTCTGCCTGGGTCTGTGCCAGCTCTGACTCCAGGTGCAGCAGGATCCCATCAAACTGCTCCATCTACAGGGTGTAATAGGCCTCCACCTCCCTCAGGCTGTTCTCCAAGCTGGCCTTCAGATTTCTCATGTAGTCCAGGTCAATCTCCAAGGATTGGACTGTATGTCTCAGCTTTGTGAGAGTCACACTTTGGCAGAGTGCATTTTGACCACTGTGGTGCTTCCTCGATCTGCTGAGATCAGTACTTGTTGAACTCCTCTCAGTTCTTCTGAGCCAGCTCGTCATATTGGGCCCAGATATCTTCACCAGTTTCTGACTGCTTTTTGTTGACCTCCAAACTTCCAAACAGTTGTTTAAAAAATATTTAATACATGTTGTCTGTGAGAGTGTCAGTTCAATACAAATTACTCCATCTTATCACAGAATGGTGCTTAGTATATCTATCTGTCTATCTTGAAATGTTTTTACAAATTCTGATAATTCACTTGTAGATTCTTCTAGCTTTTTAATGTGCACAATAATATTATTGGTGTATAATGACAGTATTATTTTTTCTTTTTCATTCAATATCTTTTTTATTTCTGTGTTTTGCCTTACTGCATGGGCTGGCATCTCTAGTATAGGGTTGAGAAGAAATGGTGATAGATTTGTTTCATGTCTCAGAGGGAAAGTTTTCAAAGTTTAATTATTGAATATTATATTTTCTATACTTTTAAAAATAAATAAAATTTACCATGATAGGTAAATTACTTCTATTTCTTAGCACTAAAAGTATTTTAAATATATAAATGGATATTAGATTTTATCAAGCATTTTTTCTTCATGTGTTGAAATGTTCAAATGTTCTCTTTAATATTTTAGTATGTCAGATGACAACAATTTAATCAACTTTACATTCATGGAATAAATCCAATTTGGTAAGATTTATTATCCTTTTTTACATATTGCTGGATTCACTTTGCTAGTGTTTTGTTAAGGATTTTTGCACCTATGTTTATGAGTGAGATTGGAATATCTATCCTTGTTGACTTTGATGTAAAGATAATGCTAACCTCATGTTGTGTGTTAGGAAGAGGTTGTGTATAATTGAAATGATTTTCTCTCTCTTGAATAATTGGTAGAACTTGTTGGTGAGACCATTTGTCTTTGTAGGCTGTGTTGGTGAAAGATTTTTTTTTTTTTGAGACAGAGTCTTGCTCTGTTGCCCAGACTGGAGTGCAGTGGTGTGATCTTGGCTCACTGCAACTTTCACCTCCCGGGTTCAAGCAATTCTCCTGCCTCAGCCTCCCAAGTAGCTGGGACTACAGGCATGTGCCACCATGCCTGGCTAATTTTTGTATTTTTAGTAGCTACGGAGTTTCACCATATTGGTCAAGGTCAGTCTGGTCTTGAACTCCTGACCTTGTGATTTGCCGACCTCGGCCTCCCAAAGTGCTGGGATTACAGGTGTGAGCCACCTATTTTTTTTTTGAAAGGCCCTTGCATTGTGACCCAGGCTGGAGTGCAGTGGCACAACCACAGCTTATTGTAGCCTCAACTTCCAGGCTCAGGCAATACTGCCATTTTAGTTTCCTGCGTAACTGGGACCACAGGCATGCCACCATGCTTGGCTAATTTTTGTATTTGTTATAGAGACAGGGTTTCACCATATTTTCAGGGTGGTCTCAAACTCCTGAGCTCAAGCAATCTGTCCTCTTCAGCCTTGCAAAGTGCTGGGATTACAAATGTGATCCACCATGCCTGGGCTAGAGAAAGATTTTTGAATCCTCTTTCATTAAAAATTTAATGATCAGAACGTACAAATTTTCTATTTTTCTTGTTTCAGTTCTTGTAAGACATATTTAGACTGGTTATTAGGCTGCTGCCTTTTATTTTCAAGTACATCCTTATAGTTTTTGCTCTGTGCTGCCAGCGCTGGGAGTCTGCAAACAATCTTTCTCCTTTATCGCCTGGCCTCCTGGTGGGTTCTGCAGTTGGGGACTCTAGAAGGAGATGGAAGACAGGAGGAAAGAAGGTACGTCTGCTTCCTTATTTGCTTCTGTACCTATCCATAATGCTTATTGAGACTATTTCAACCTGGAGGCAGCAATTAGTTCTATCCTTCAACTTCTTTCAGCACTCCTAAACCAGCTTATTTTGACCTGTCAGAGGTACCACCAGCAGCTAGGCAATGCCCCCTCTTCTGAGGCCTAAGTCTCAGCTCTCTGGGCTTCCTCTTATGAACTCCTGGGGAACTAGGAACATTCAAGTATGCCCTGTCCTCTGTAGTATGAGCATCTAGAGATTTATGCTGTGAACTTTTAGTTCTGATAACCTTAACCCCGTTCCTTTGTCCCCCAGCTCTTGCAGTAGCTGTTTTTCTCTAGTTATTATCTCTATGATAGTTCACTGTTTTTTTTCTTCATCAGCCCTTTAATACTTTTATAATCAATGGTCTATATTTTTTCTGCTGATATACCTACTGTGGTTTATTTTCCTGATTGGACGCTGACTGGTACAATACTTGAGAATGAAAGTAGTCACAGGAAAAAGACCCTCAAAACTGTGTGGACTTAGTTTAGTTTTCTTGGGACCCTTGAACACAATGCTGAACTCCTTGCCAATGGCAAATGGGCTACTAGGAATTCATAGCATGCAGTGGTAACATGACAAACTGTCAGCTGTGACTGCTTGTGGTAACTACTTATTGTACCAACACGCTGGGAACCAAATAGCTACTGTAGTTGACTAATATGGCAATAATAGTAATATTTATGAGAATCCTGGTATGTAATGGCTGCTTCTAAATGCAGTGGAGAACTTGAAACAGATGACAATGAGGTCAAGTCTTTAAACTTTCATCCCAATGTTCGGACAACTAGGGTACTTCCACAGAGACCTTAGAAGAAATCTCTTTCAATGTACTGGGCCAATCTTGATAAAGATTGTATCTAGAAGAAGGAGGCAGAGCTAGATAGAATAGAAGTCTCCGCCAATTGTCCATCCCACAAGGGCACCATTTTAACAACTATCTGCACAAAAAAAGCACCTTTGTAAGAACAAAAAACCAGGTAAGCATTCATAGTGCATGTTTTTAACTTCATTCACTGAAAGAGGCACTAAAGAGGTAGGAAAAACAGGTTTGAATCACAGATGCCACCCCTCCCCTATCCCCAGGCAGCAGTGGTGTGGTGTAGAGAGCATTTCTGTGTGCTGGGGAGAGGGAGAGGGCAGCAATTGTGAGGCATTGAACTCAGTGCCGCCCTATTATAGTAGAAAGCAAAACTGGTTCAAACTAGAACTTTTCTAGATCTTGTCTAAGATCATGGCAGTATCTCTATGAATCTGAAAGAATCACAGCATTACTGGGCTTTGGGTGTCCCATAAAGCAGACACAGCTCAGATGACAACATTCAAGTTCTTTCAACTATCCAAACTTTCCCAAGAGGGACAGGTACAAATAAACCCAGGCTGCAAAGACTACAACAAATATGTAAATCTTCAATGCCCAGACAAAAATGGACATCTACAGGTATCAAGACCATCCAGAAGAACATGAACTAAATAAGGCACCAGGGATCAATCCTAGAAAAACAGAGATAAGAGACCTTTCAGACAGAAAAAATTAGAATAGCTGCTTTGAGGGAACTCAAAGAAATTTGAGATAACACACAGAAAAAATTCAGAATTGTATCAGATACATTTAACAAAGAGATTAAAATAATTGAAAAGAATCAAGCAGAAATTCTTGAGCTGAAAAATGCAGTTGGCACATCAAAGAATGCATCAGAGTTTTAAAAATAGCAGAATTGATCAAGCAGAAGAAAGAATTAGTGAGCTCGAAGAAAGGTTATTTGAAAATACACAGTCAGAGGAGATAAAAGAACAAATAATAAAAAACAAGGAAGCATGCTTACAGGATATAGAAAATAGTCTCAAAAGGACAAATATAAGAGTTATTGGCCTTAAAGAAGAGGTAGAGAAAGATATGGGTGTAGAAATTTATTCAAAGAGATAATAACAGAGAACTTCCCAAACCTAGAGAAAGTTATCAATACCCAGGTACAAGAAGGTTATAGAACACCAATCAGGTATCCTTTAACCCAAAGGATACCTCAAAGCATTTAATAATCAAACTCCCAAAAGTCAAGGATAAAGGAAATATTCTAAAATCAGCAAGAGAAAAAAAACAAATAACATACAATGGAGATCCAATATGTCTGGTAGCAGACTTTTCAGTGGAAACCTTACAGAGAGTGGTATGACATATTTAAAGTGCTGAAGGCAAAAATCTTTCACCTTAGAACAGTATATTCAATAAAAAATATCCTTCAAACGTGAAGGAGAATACTTTCCCAGATAGATAAAAGCTGAGGGATTTCATCAACACCAGAACTGTGCTACAAGAAATGCTCTTCAATCAGAAAGAAAAGGATGTTAATGAATGGTAAGAAATCATCTGAAGGTATAAAACTCACTAGTAATAGTACGTACCTAGAAAAACAGAATATTATAACATTGTAACTGTGGTGTGTAAACTATTCTTATCTTAAGTAGAAAGGCTACTTTTTAAATTCAGGTCAGACAGAGGCAACAAAAGATGGGGGCTTAGAAGCTTATACTTCAAAATAAATGCAAGATGTTGCTAATTTTTTTCAGCACAAATATAGGTGAAACATATTGCATTGGATTCTAAGGCTGTCAGAACGAAGAGGACAGAATATAAAACTGGATCAAGCAAAGCTGATTTTATTTGTGTACTTACTGGAGATGGTGGATTTAATGCTAGAAGTATTTCTGAAAATTAGTTTACCTGATTGCTTTACTGAAACTTGTACTTCACAATGGCCTGAATTCATGAATTCAGTGAGGTTGAGGTATAATGCACAAAATTAACTCCAAGACTTGACAAGATAGGAATACTGAGATGGAATTATAATATGCAAACTGTATACCCTTCTTCCTCATCCCCTCTACATACATCAAGAAGCCCTAGGATGTAGTACCTTTTTTAAGAGGAAAAATTGGGAAATAGTTTGTGTTAGTAATGGGGATTAGTCCGTTTCACACTGTTGATAAAGACATACCCAAGACTGGGACTAAGAACAGGTTTAATTGAACTTACAGTTCCATATGGCTGGGGAGGCCTCAGAATCATGGCAGGAGGGGAAAGGCTTTTCTTTCATGGTGGCAGCAAGAGAAAATGAGGAAGAAGCAAAAGTGGAAACCCCTGATAAACCCATCGGATCTCGTGAAACTTATTCATTACCACGAGAACAGTATGGGGGAACCACCCCCACGATTCAGATGACCTTTCACTGGGTCCCTCCTAGGACACATGGGAATTATGGGAGTGCAATTCAAGATGAAATTTGGGTGGGGACATAGAGCCAAGCCATATCAAAGAGCATCAGAATCTTTGAAAAGCATTATGGTGACTTCCTTTGTACACACAGGGAGATGTAGCTTCTAGCTGTGCTTCCTGACTTCCATGGGATCCTGGGAAGTTAGTGGCCAAGAGTGGTTCTTAACCACTAGAGGCAAGGTCAACACAATTACTGTAATGGACAGCAAAGACAAAGAGGTAAATGATATGACCTGCTGGGATCTTTGACAGTGCCTGATTACTGTGTTCTTGGGAATTATATAGACATGAAGCCTATTACAATGTTACTTCTTTCATATGACAGAAACACTCTAGATTTGATGTCTAGGAGCTTAATTGGAGTGGACACAGTGGAGTGTCTTAGCTTCCTAATTAGTGCCCAGGCATAAGCCAGATCACAGACCTGAGGCCCTTGATTGAAGGCGAGGCTGGCTCCCTTGGGTAAGAACACACAACAGTGCTATTAGTATATTCTGTAAATATTCCTTCGAGTCTTCCCCAAAGGTACCTTTAGCTATTTACTAGGGCTACTGTGCACTGATGGAAAGGAAATCTTCAGATTTTCAGGGATTTACTAGATACTGAATTGGCTCTGAATTGAAGTGGTTCTGTGACCCACTAGTCAAAGTGGGAACTTCTGGTAATCAGGTGATAAATGAAGTCTTGGCACAAATTCATCTCCTATAGGACTCAGTGGAGCCATAGACTGTCCCTGTAGTCCTCCCCCATCCAGCTCCAGAATATATAAATGGCATAGATGCATCCAGCGACTTGGAATGAGGGGTATTGCTTGCCAACCATCTCTGTGGTTTAGTCGTGCCTCCTCAAATAAACTGGAAGCTCCAGATAATAATAAACCTCACTTAGCTGACTCTATTTTTCCCTAACGCTTGGGGGAGTGCTTTACTATTAGTTATTTAATACTAATAATTTATTGGTAGTAATTTTGTGAACCATGCCAATTTCTTGAAGCATTTAGAAGTAAGCTAACTTGTGGGGTGAGTGGAAGAGAAACTGCTGTTTTAGCTAGAGGAAAAAGTATCTGGCTATGGGAAAGAAACAAAAATCTTTGCTCTGATATTTGCCTTCTAGGGTCTGTTAAATTCAGAAAAGCATTTACTGATATCTCCTCTAATGCAGGGCATGCAATTTATATTGATAGTCTAAAATCTTCAATCTTCATGACATTACTGTGAAGTAGATTTTAAGATCTCTCTTTTATAGCGGAGGAAACTGAGGCTAGGGAAGGTTAAGTGGCTGGTTTTGGGTCACTCAGTATGTGGCAGAACGGGAGTCCAAGCCTGAAATATTAGATGTTTTCCATTGTACCCTGGTTAGATTTTTTTTTTTTTTGGGCAGGAAATTTAAACATTTTTCTTAAACTTTAAATATTACCTTTTATAGAAAAAGTAAATTATTTCTGTCTTGTTGGCAATTATCATTTCAGCTACTACTGTGAACAGAAGGATGAGGAGGAGGAAGAAGAAATTCTTTTCTTTGTAACCCCTGGGCCAAGTGTTGACCTGTGTTGTCTCTCTTTATACTGTATAGCAGACAAAGGTATATAAGGAACATTTAAACATGTCTTTAAAAAACAGAGGATCATAAAATGGAGATCAATCTAAAAGTTTAAAGTAAATTTAATTTGCTTTGTAAGAAATGGCTTTCACTCCATGGCTTTAGTCCTTGCTCTTAGGGAATTTCTCCCTCATGCTTTTTGGCCCTTTTCATGGGATGTCTGCAGCTTGCTCTCATACCCTAGAAAGCTCTTTCAAGCATTTACCACCTCTACCTTAATCCCTGCTGTAGCCCGCCTCCAAGATATGAAGCTGAGAGACAAGCAGGGACCTTTAGGAACAAAGGCCTTATGAAGGGAAGCCTGCTTCCCACCTGCTCCTTCCTGACTGGGGTCTTCCCAGTTCCTCAATCTTCCCCAACCAGGGGGTGTGATCTCGAAGACCCAGTTAGGAAAAGCTATCTTAATGTAACTCGAGAACTCACACAACTCATATAAATCTACACACACCCTGTAAAGGATGCTTTTGTGCCTTGCCACACTCTTTGTCATAATATTCTATAAGGGGAGGTCTGTCACTTCTTAGGGTCAAGGACACTGAAATGGCTTAATTTGGACCAGATTCTCCTAGAGCATAAACTATTTCCTAAGAGTATGCTAAGATAGCTTGGAGCCGTACTGACTTTTTAGGTCCATTAGGAACCCATTTATCTTTGAAGCTTTAATATAGTAGATTCAAGACCAGAGTCCTCTTTGGCTTTATAGACCATCAGTGGAGCTCAGTGGAATGTTCCTGTTAGGTCCAGTGAATAGGCAAGGGAATGACAGAAAGAAAAACATGGAAAAGTGACCGTAAGAAAGACAAAGGAAAAAAGAGAAATAATAGGAATAAATGACTAACAATAGAGTGCAAGGGTGTATTCTTATTCTGACTCTTATTCTGATAAATCAGTAAAGACCTAATTATAAGAAGTGAGAAGGCTGGGTGCGATGGCTCGCGCCTGTAATCCCAGCACTTTGGGAGGTAGAGGTGGATGGATCACAAGGTCAGGAGTTCAAGACCAGCCTGGCCAATATGGTGAAACCCCATCTCTTCTAAAAATACAAAAATTAGCTAGGTGTGGTGGTGCGCACCTGTAGTCTCAGCTACTATGGAGGCTGAGGCAGAAGAATCACTTGAACTTGGGAGGCAGAGGTTGCAGGGAGCCAAGATCATGCCACTGCCTTGGTTATAACTCCAGCCTAGGTTACAGAGTGAGACTCCATCTCAAAAAAAAAAAAAAAAAAAAGTGAGAAAAGCACAATAATAGACAAATACACAGAGGTTTGAGAGCTAGGGCACTGGGTGATGGCAAAGGATGATTTCCTGTAGTTGTCATATTAGTTGCATCTCCAAAAAAAGTGTAAAGAAGGGCAGAAGACCCTCCAGGATGGTGGCAGGCATGGGCAAAGGTAGAAAGCCATGAAAGCAGGAGGGGGTGAGATTCTTATTGTGTGTGGGAGCCACATCTAGATGACCTCCCACGCCCATGCCTGTTCTCTTTGTTATATTCTTTTGGAAGAAATCATTTGTGGCTCACCCAAACATCTGTTCTTGCCTTCCACTGTAATAACAGGTCCTCATGTTTTACAAGGCACTTATGTTGTCTCTCTTGCAGCCATGTGTGGCCTTGTTACTAAGTGTTGGCCAGTGAGATGTAAGTGGAGATACTGTGTGGGACTTCTGGGCAGGCTTCTTGAAGGGAGCTGGTTCAGCTTGGAGGGACTCGTCTTGCTGCCTTTTCTTCTCCTGGCCTAGAATAGAGATGTGGTGACTTGAGCTCCACAGCTGTCTTGGATCCTGAGATGGCCTGGAGGGTGGACATCATTAGCTAGGATATGGAAGTAGAATTATTGAGTCTTTTGTTTTGCTGAACATGGTATACAAGTTGAGCCAGAGCTGTATTTCTTGGGATGACAAGGTTTTAAAGGCTGTGTGAGGGAAGGGTAGAGAGAGAAACAGAAAGCTCTTAGAAAACAGTGTGGGGCCATCCACTGTTACTCCAGAATGTCCCCTGGAGGTCTCATGAGGAGGTTAATAGAATAATGCATTTAAGAAAAACAGATCTTTTCTTGGGGATATGTGCTAGGTGGGGGAGATTGTGAGTGAAGTAAAAAAACAAGTAAGAAAATTAAGCCAAAAAGCAAGTTTCTGTAAAACTTGATCTAACCCCAAATCCCTTGCTTTTTCCATAGAACATACAAGAGGAGGCCCCTGTTGATTTGGAGGATGAGTGAGAGTTGAGATATCATAGCCATATCAGTGCCTTGAACCTTCCTAAGGGCATCACAGGGACCTGGTTTGCTTCCAGAATCAGACTTATCTCTGAGAATGGCTAGCTAATTTGATGGGACTTTTTTTTTTTTTTTTTTTTTTTTTTTGAGATGGAGTCTTGCTCTGTTGCCTAGGCTGAAGTGCAGTAGTGTGATCTCAGCTCACTGCAGCCTCTGCTTCCTGCATTTAAGTGATTCTCCTGCCTCAGCCTCCTGAGTAGCTGGGATTACAGGTGCGTGCCACCACATCTGGCTAATTTTTGTATTTTTAATAGAGATGGGGTTTCACCGTGTTGATCAGGCTGGTCGCGAACTCCTGACCTCATGATCCACCTGCCTTGGCCTCCCAAAGTGATGGGATTACAGGCGTGAGCCACTGTGCCCGGCCCAGGACTATTTTTTTTTGACCTTTTGTTTCAGTAGAAGAGTATTATCTGCTTGTGTTCAAATAGCTCTTTCCCTAACTTTCCAATCACTTTCTTTGGTCTTGATAGATTTATCCCATGGATAACTTGGTGAAATCACAAACATCCTAAGAGTTTGCCTCCAAGCTTCCAAAAGGAGTTAGGGAATGTCTTGTCAGTTATTCCATTAAAAACTGGTGTGTGTGTGTGTGTGTGTGTGTGTGTGTGTTGTATTGTGTGATATCTATATGAGAGAGAAAGAATCAAAGGAATTTAAGGTTCTGCTATAAAACTGTGGAGCCCTGGCCCTGGAGGCCTTCATCCCTGATGTTTACTTCCTGAGAGGCAGGATTTCCTAGCTACTATTTTAGCCTGCTAATGCCAGGTTCTGCCAGTCCTGTGACTTTGCCTTGGAAAAGAACCTTCCCAGCTCTTCGTTTTTGTTGTCTTCTGGGTTTGAGGAAAAGCCTAACAAATCAGGCCTGGAGGGCCATCTAGGAGCTACCGGCAACTTGCTTTGCATTTATTCTTTATTCTTTCTTTTCTTTGAGCTCGTGCTCAAACGTTGCCTTATTAAGGAAGGCTTCTTTGTTTACTCTGATCTCCTAACACTGCGAATGTCCTTTCTTCCATATTATTCTCCAAAGCATGTATCAAATTTGGATATAAAGCACATTTGGGCTGGGTGCGATGGCTCACTCCTGTAATCCCAGCACTTTGGGAGGCTGAGGTGGGCAGATCACTTGAGATCAGGAGTTTGAGACAAGCCTGGCCAACATGGTGAAAACCTGTCTCTATTAAAAACACAAAAATTAGCCAGGGAAGGTGGTGCACGCCTGTAATCCTAGCTACTTGGGAGGCTGAGACAGGAGAATTGCTTGAACCCAGGAGGCAGAGGTTGCAGTGAGCCAAGATTGTACCGCTGTATTCCAGCCTGGACAACAGAGTGAGACTCTGTCTCAAAAAGAAAAAAGCACATTTGACCCACTTACTTCATTGTCAAGTATCCCTTTACTTGAATGTAAACCCTATAATGGCAGGTATTTTATCTGTTTTGTTCCCTGATATGACCCTAGTGCCTAGGACAATGCCTGATACGTAGTAGACACTCAATACATTTTTACTAAATGCCATGGTTTGTTCCCAGCTATCCATTGGCAAAAGGTATTGGTTAATGGATAATCTGGTCATTAGGATCATATGGATATCCAGAGTTAGCAGAGAATAATTCCCATTTTCTCTTTGGAGAGGGCCATGGTAAGAATTTTTGGCTTTTTCTCCATTTCAAGTTCACACTCACCTTTTTCTTTTCAGCTCCTACCAATTTGGTGTTTTAGGACAACAGCCTTTTCTCACCATGTTCTGTGTAAACTCTTGCTATCTTATCAGGAACCTCTTTATGAGGTTCCAGCAGAGAAAATAACCTTATAACCTCTATAAAGCAACATCACTGAGCATGTAGGGGAGTGAGAAGAACCCTGGAGTGTCAAGAGACTTAGGTCTCAGTTTTCACCATGCAGAGACTTAATTCTAAGTCTTGAACACCTAATTCAACCCAGTATACCTTTGCCATTCACACATTTATTGTTTGTGAACAACTTTGAAGATGCATAATGTGTGATACAATTTGTCATTTTGTTGAGGTTTGAATTTGAGCTGCCTTCAGTCTTGGATACACATTTCTTAACTGTATAGCTAAAAAGTAGCAGGAACCAATTTGAACAGGCTGAAGAAGAAACTGGCTTAAGTAGGAAAGAGATGCATGGCTGGATACAACTGAAAGACTCAAGAACCAGGTTCTCAGGGTCTATTCATTAGAATTTAAAATTCTTCTCGTGCCATCCTTTCTTCAGTGGCTGTTGTTTGAGTGCGTTTTATGACTTTAGTGCTAGCTAAGAGGTCATGACAGATAAAGAGAAGCTTAGACACCGTCTTTGTTCTCAAGGAGCTTATTGTCTAGTTGAGGGACAAGACTCTCTCTCCCCTGCTACAATGAACACCAAGAGCATGTAGCCGACTGAGCTCAATAGTCCTGGGACTATTTCGCATCATTGTGACATAGCTGTGCCCTGAGGTAAACTCAGGTAGTTTTCTTCCAAGAGAGAATAATGTTTTATTATTTTTTTCCTTCTAGAAACTATAGAGTTTGCTTCAGAGCTAGAAGGAAAGATGAGAGGAACAGAATGAACAAAATATTGGAAATGTGAACGAGTCTAGTAGTGGAAATGTAGAGCAAAGAGATGACAACAGAGAATTCCCACTAGAGGGAAGGTTCCAGGCTCGGCAGGAGTGAGCAAGAAGGTATGCCCAGCAGGGGGAGGACTTAAAATGCCAGGCCATGAGTTTAAGCCTAATAGGTCAACTGGAGTCACTGTAGATCTTTTTTTTTTTTAAGATTTATAAACTTCTAATGTTTCATTTATACAAACATACATATATATGTGCATATAACAAATAAAGAATAAAACAAACATCTGTGTCCTCTCTATTCCACTTAAAAATTAGAACATAACCAATACTTTTGAATTCCTTCTGTGTTCCTCTTCTGTATGTTTCCTATTCCCCAAGAGTGATCATTATTCTGAATTATATATTCATTATTCTCTTGCCTTTGGGTTTAATTTTACTATGTGTATATTAAGTTTCATATAATTTTAAATTATATATATAGATTAATTTCTGCCTTGCTATTTCATGCTATTAATCTGACTTTTTCTATGTTTTGTTTCTCTCCCACCCTTCGTGCCTTCTTTGGGGTTGTTTGTTGTTCATTTTTATTTCCTTTTACTGGTTTGGAAATTATTCATTCCATTAATATTTATTTAAAGATAAACATTTACATTTTATTATGTACACTTTAACAGTCTAAAATCTATTAGTATCTTAACTCCAATTTTCTCAAGTACAAGGATGTTGGAATGCTTTATCTCACATTACCCCATCCTCTTCAGCATTGTCCAGATATTTTCTTTTTAAACATACCAAATAGATATTATCACTTTTGTTTTATTTAGTCAATATGTGTTTAGACTTATATACATGTTATATTTTCATTGTTCAAAGTTTCTTCTGGCATTGATAACCTTCTTTCTGAGGTTATTTCACTTCTTACAGCAAATTCTTTAGTGAGAATATCTTTACAGTAAACTATTTTATTTTATTTTTTAATCTGATAGGAACTTTGAATATGGGTTTTCTGGATAGACTGTCCATAGTTGACAGTTACTTTTTCCTGGCACATTGAAGATATTATTCCATTATATTTTGACTTCCATTGTCACAAGTGAGAAGTCTGTTGTTAGTCTAGTTATTGATTTCTTTTTTGCATTTTTATTTTTGACAATCAGTCTTTTGTGTGTTGTGTGTTTAAAACATTTTTATTTTCTTTTCTCTTCTGCAGTTTCACTACAATGTTTATAGGAATGCATTATGTTTTATTTAAACTACTTCATATAATTCTGGTTTTTGTATGAATGTATATCTTTCACAAATTTTAGAAATTTCTTGTTATTTTTCATTGAATTATTCCTTTGAATATTGCCTCGCTCTCATTCACTATTTCTGTAACTTCAATTACATATGTGTTATATAAATTCTAATTCTATCCTTCATGTTTCTTGACTTTACCTTCCTTTCTGTCTATGCTGAGTTCTATATAACTTGTCAGCTCTCTTCCATTTCATAAATTTATTTCTCAAGGGTGTCTAAAATGATGTTAAAACCTTTCTTTGAGTTTTTAATTTCAATGATTGTATTTTTCATTTTAGTTAAAAAATTTGTCTTGTCATGTTTTGATACTCTCTGATACCTTGTCCATTTTCCCAGTTTAATCTCTTTCCTTTAAATAATTTCATAATTAGTTATATTCAGTAACCCAGTATTGAAATCTGTTGGTGGGCATAAATTTGGTGTTTGTCATTTCTGCTGATGCTAGCTTATGGTAGCTTGTTACTTTTCATTAGTGAAATTTTTACTTGGGCTCTTATTTGATTGAACATAATTTGTGGGAGTTGAGTTGAGGACTTTGTGTTTTTTTTCTCCCTCAAGAAATCTGCTTCTGTTTGAAATTGGGAGCACTATCAAAACAGGTCGATTTTAGTTTCTCAGATTGCATTTTCTTCCATATGAGCAGTACAAATTCAAACTCCTGATATCCCAGTGAGAACAGATCTAGGTTACACATTATAAGGGAAAACTATTTATATATATTTCCATCAGAGCTACCACAGAGACAGTTTTCCTTTGTTAGAAGGCTGCTTTTTTTCAATTTGCCCTTTCAATGATGATGTATATTTTTGTGGAGGCCTTAGTAAGTTTAACTCCTTGACCTTGCGTGAGGCCAAAGCCTGGCCTCCCATTTCCCATTCACATCAAAACCGCATTGTATTAGGGTTCTCTAGAAGGACAGGACTGATAGGATAGATGTATATATGAAAGGGAGTTTATTAAGGAGTAGTGACTCACACGATCACAAGGTGAAGTCCAACAATAGGTTGTCTGCAAGCTGAGGAGCAAGAAAGCCGGTCCAACTCCCAAAACCTCAAAAGTGAGGAAGCCAACAGTGCAGCCTTCAGTCTGTGACCAAAGGCTTGAGAGCCCCTGGCAAACCACTGGTGTAAGTCCACGAGTCCAAAAACTGAAGAGCTTGGAGTCCGATGTTCAAGGTCAGGAAGGCATTTAGCACAAAAGAAAGATGGAGGCCAGTCTAGCCTTTCCATGTTCTTCGTCTGCTTTTATTCTTCTGCCTGTCCCAGTTACTGACTCAAGCGTTAATCTCCTTTGGCAACATCCTCACAGACACTCCCAGGAACAATACTTTGCATCCTTCAATCCAATCAAGTTGATACTCAGTGCTAACTATCACACATATTAATCTCCAAAACTCTAGGTTTCTGACATCTGCTTCCAAGGTATCACTTACCACTCCTGTTTCCACTCACTCTTTGCTTGTGTATGTAAGTATGTGGCCCTTGCTGACTTCCGTTATGTTCTTAAAAACACAGAAATGTATTTAAAAGTGTGTTTGCATGATTTATCCAGTACTTAAGTGTTAGGATCAGAAGATATTTTCAGAATGTTCAGCCTGCTATATTATCAGAAGTAAAAGTGCCATTGTAGACTCTTTGAAGGAAGTTAACATGGAAGAAAGAAAAGTCCTGGATTAAGAGTCAGAAGAGGTCTTAGTTTAGTTACCCTGAATTAGACCTGGAAACAAATCTCCTAGGAAGCACATAAGGGGGTGAGAAATGTAACAGCTGTGGAAGAGAAGCCGAGGAAGATATACGAATCTTTGGTTTCTGCTTTGGGATTGATTCTCAACCCTGCTGGATCTCTCTGTGGATCCATCCAGAATGGGCCTCAGAATTGTCTTCCTAAGGGATGGAGAAGTGTAATACGTATACACCAGTTCCCATTTCCTACTGGTGAGAGGTGTTCTAGATAGTGTTGAATCCTTGGTTATTTCTGGACTGCCCTGCACAGGAGCTGAGCAGTTTCCCAGGTACTAGAGAAAGCCCTCAGGCAGAGAAACAGAGGTGTGGGGATAGCTTAGAAGCTCTCAGTGCTCCTGGGAGCTGTGCCCTGAGGCTACAGGTAAATTCAGCAATGGACTAAGGACTATGAGATGAAGTCTCAACAATCTCTGCTATAGACTGGAGTTCACATCTTATTTCTGGACCTAATTACGCTTTTGCAAACACTACAAAATGATAGGGACTATGGTGTTCAAGATTAATGTGAGAAGAATATAGAACAGAAGTTGGCATATCACAACCCCTGGGCAAAATCCTGTCTGCCACCTGTTTTTGTAAATAAAGCTTTATTAGACCACAGCCACACACATTCATTTATGTCTATGGCTGCTATTATACTGTAACACCTGACTGAATAGTTACAACAGAGACTGTAATATTTGTAATACAGACACAAAGCCTAAAATATTTGCTATCTTTCCCTTTCCAGAAGTTTGCCATCCCCTGATTTAGAAGAAGTGATCAGGGAAGACTCTATTATTGCAGAGACAAATTTGGGAACTGCTGTAGATTTCCAAATCTGAGATGAGAAGAGCCATAAACTGAGATCTATACCTTCAACCTAGTTAGTCTACATCTACACCTATTTTTTTGAATTTGGAGAATTATGATGAAGGAATTTTAAAAAACAGCGGCAAGGTCTTGAGTATGAGAGACCCTGAGAATGGTGATTTCATTGTTAGAATTTGGGATTCTCTTCATTGTTAGAATTTGGGTTACAATTTGTTAGAATTTCTTTGGAGCCGGAAGATGATGAGGGATTGGGATGGTGAGAAATTTGGTTCAAGAAGAAGTCTTGAGTATTGAGGGCAATTGAAACATCTAGTTTCTAAGTAAAAATACAGCTCTGGGATGAAAGTTAGAAATGCAAGGCAGTTCCATTGCATGATGTCTGAATGATGTGCTTTCCCATGGATCTATGTGCATGGACAGCTTGCTGGAACACTGGGGGGGCTGCAGTCCCACCTGTCTCAAGGATTCTACCATCAAGGCCTGCAGCCATCCACCATGTGTTTTGGTGGGGGGGAACCAGATGTAGGGACTCTCCAGAAAGGAAATTCTCGAGTTTAAGCTACTTGACAGCACAGCAGGCTACCAGATCTGTGACTATGAAATATGTAAACTTGCTTTCCCCCAAGCTTCTGTGTCTGGAGAACTTGGCTAACTACATAAGAACAGACAAGCAACCCTAAGGACAAAGGGAGGCATCCAAGATGCTCTCTTTGGGGCCTGGGGCTCCTCCGTTCTCCCACCACCTGTCCTGGTGTTCATCAGGAGACGCTGTTGTGATGTATCACCCCAGGGTAAGGCACCCAGCAAAAAGCCAGAAGGATGTAGACAATCTGGTCAGTTCTCAGATTCATGGCCCACATTTCACAGTCACCACAGTGTAGTGAATTAGTTAGTTTTGTTTATTCTAATCCAGGGCCTCTGGAACTAGGGTAGCTTATAAGTATGACTAATAAGGCCACAGATGCCAGGATATGGAAGGGACTTTAGAGTAATGCCAAAATTTCAAACTAGTTTTAAAGTGTAATTAAACAAAACAGCAGGGTTTTTGTTGTTGTTTGTTTATTGAATAGAGAGATTTTATAAAGAAAGGACACTTGACAGGGGGAGAAGACCTGGAAGACCCGGGCGTGAGTCCTGGTCTCATAACTTACAAACTGTGATCTTAGCAAAGTGACTTTATTAATTTTTTCCAGCTTTATTGACGTATAATTGACAAATAAAAATTTTATATATTTATGATGTATAACATATTGCTTTAATATTTGTACATAGTAAAATGATTACTGCAATCAAGCTAATTTGCGTATCTAACACCTCATATAGTTAATTTTGTTTTTTGGTGAGAATATTTAAGATCTAATCTCTTAGGGATTTTCAAGTATACATTATATTATCATTAACTGTAGTCACAATGCTGTACAATAGATCTCTAGAACGTACTTAACCCAGTCTAACTGAAATTCTGTACCTTTTGACCAACATTTCCCTATCCCCTGCCCCCAGTCCCTGGCAGCTGCCATTCAAGAAAGTGACTTAGTCTGTTCCTAGTTTCTTGTCTATTATTAGGTGGGAGTGGTTGTCGTGAGAAGTAGGATAACACTTATGAAAGGGCTTTGTAAATAGAAAGTATTGTTTAAATTGTTTTTAGCCTGAGAAAAGTATGGCTGAGGCAGCAGAATAATGAATTGTGCTTAGAGTTTATGCTTATTGAGCACCCGGCTGTGCAAGGCAATGGTCAAGTGCTTTCCACTCATTGGTTCATCTAACAACCTGCACCCATTGGATGCAGATGTTATTCTATTTTCCCTGCTTTACAGATGAGGAAACAAGCTGGGAGGTTCTGAGTAACTTGCTTACAGAGGTGAAACAATGAGACTAAAGGACATATGGCCCGTGAAGTCTCATTGGCTGCACAGACAAAGCCCCAAGTTGATGGTACCTCCGTTTGGCTGCCAAGATCTAGGACCTCAGCCTCAGAAATTTGATTGCTAGTATACACAAGTGTGAACTGGACTTATGGATTAATTTAACCTAAACCTAACTTATAAGAGACTGATAGATGCAATCCAGAATGTCAGTTTATGAACTTATAATGAGAAACATCTAATAAGTAGATTGAACCTCCTGTTAACAGATCAGCAGGGTCTTTTCTTGTAGGGAAGTCAAATTATAAACAGTAGCTTGATGGAGATGAAATCAGAGCACACAAATTGATAATGATAGTAACAATTACAGCCATGATGATAATGATGACCAACACACTGACCAACAACTAAGTACCAGGCACAATGTTTTATGTGAACTATTGCATCTAATTTCTACAGTAATCCTAGCAGGTACCGTTTTGTTCCCATGTTACAGGTGAGGAAATGGAGATACAGCAGGGGTAAGCAACTTACCCAAGGCATGAATGTAATAAGCAGTAGAGCTGGAATTTGACCCCAGGCACTCTGGTCCACTGAGGGATGATTTGCTTCCCATAGGCAGCACCACATGGAAAGATTTCGATTCCAAATTGAGAGGGAACGTCAAGGTGCAGCACATAACTAGCAGCAGAAGGTGGTTTGTGATAAGCCCCCATGGGTGGCCAAGCAGGAAGAGGACAGGGAAGGCTCGCGGAATCAGGGAAGTCTGCCTTAGGGGATGAGGAAGGCTTGAGGTAGGCCTGGAAGCATGAATAGGATTCAGGAAGGTGAGACTCATTGGAAGCAGAGCGAGGGTGGAGAGCCAGAAGGTGGGTGATGGAATGTGCACAGCACACCTAGAAGAGGCAATCTACTGAGAGGCAGAGGGAGGAAGTACTTGGAGAACCTCCTCTGCTCAGGGTGAACCCCAGATGCTGAGTTGGGGTTTTATCCCAGTCTTTGGTAAACATAGATGACAGCATGCTTGTCTACAGGTCTGAATTGAGTGCCTGCTCTGTGCCAGGCAACCTAGGAGATGTCAAGGATGGAAATGTGGCTAATGTTCAGTCCCTGCCTTCCAGGTGCTTGTGGCTTGGTCCAGGAGGCTGGCAGGACCAGACAGAAATGTGCAGTGACACGTGGGGATGGCTGTCCCAGAGGCAGAAATGAGTAGCCACAGGTAACCCGGGCAGCCAGCCACTCAGCTCCCTCCACATTGTGGCCCTAGACGGGGTCTTGAAGAATGAGAAGCCACAGCCCCATCAGGGAATCAGGCTGGAAAAATGTTATGAGCCTGAGTGAGACCTGAGTGAGACCATAGGCAGGTAGGTTTGGGTGCCTGCGAAACAGGGAAGTGTGGTGCTGGACATGGAGAGAAATGGGGGGTGAGGAGGAAAGAGAGGTTCTTAACCACACGCCCCAGGCATTTCTGGGCTTCCAAAGAGCCATATGGGGAGGGGCAACCAGATAGAGAAGTCATAGTCCTTGCTCTCTAGCCTGCCAATCTAGCAGTGACTAAGACCAGACTGCAGGTTTTTTGTGGGAATGAAACCACATCTTGTTCATTTTAACTTTAATTCTCTTAGAACAGTGAGCAGGCGACCGGCACATATTAAGTGCTTGTCTCTTGTTCATTGACTAAATAAATAAACATAAATAATTTTCACGTAATGCATAAATGAATAAATGCTAAACAAAGATGAATATGAAGGAAGTAGTGGTCAGCACTGACTGTGAGGATCTGAGGGCACAGGGTCAGTGGGGTGATGGCCCCACTTATGTTGGGGTGCCCCTGGGGAAGGAATCATCTGCAGTGTTCCCAGCCTTTCACCCCTCACCTCTCATCACTCCGTCCCCTCCTTTTTCTGCTCAAGTGGCCTGGGACTGAAAATCAGCCTGGGCAGCACCAGAAGAGCTTTGCAGACGAGATTAAAAGCAAATCAAAGAAGAAAAATTGTGGCTCGGTTTATGTCTTCCTAATTAAAACCCCGCCAGTCTCCCTTCTTTTTCTTCCCAGCTAATGTTACACTAACGAGCTGAGTTTAGTGGCATTTATGTAGATAAAAGTCCCGATGATTGATCTCAATGGCTTGTTAAAATTAGTTTCAGTCCACCATATTGATTTAATTCCATTGCTTGAAAGTGCTAATTAATAATGATAATAAAAGTGTCTTGGCCCATTATTATCAGTGGGCAGGCGGTGGGTGGGGTGGAAGCGGGGGGGAATCACTGTTTTTAGTGTCACTTACTCTGGCTAAGGGTGGCCTTTGAAGGCTGACTGCGGGGACAGGAGGTAGGGGGTCTACAGGGCAGATGGGGATGGTTCTGTCCCTTTCTCTGTATCTAATAAGTCCTTGTGGAGGTGCCGGGGGCTGCTGGAGGGGAGGGAGTGGTGGCTGCACGAGCGAGCAGGGAACTGGCTGCCCTCTGAACCCTCTTGACTCCCTCCAGAGTTTGAGGTGTGGGAGGGACCACTGCTTGCCTGAGAGATTCTTGAAGGAGGTCAAATCTTTAGACTCTGAGAGGTGAGGAGGCTAGAGGGAAGGTGTCAGGACTTCACTCCTCGGGTTCCTGATCAGCAGCAGAAGACTCAGGTCTGGACATCTGAGCTTCAAGGCTCAGCTACACAGACCCAGTGCTGTGGGAGGCCCAGGAGTGGAGGGAGGGATCTGGGGCAAGAAATCCCAGTTGGGCCCGGTGGCTCACGCCTATAATCCAAGCACTTTGGGTGGGTGAATCACAAGGTCAGGAGTTCAAGACCAGCCTGGCCAACATGGTGAAACCCTGTCTCTACTAAAGAAATATGAAAATTAGCCAGGCATGGTGGAGTGTGCCTGTAATTCCAGCTACTCAGGAGGCTGAGGCAGGAGAATTGCTTGAATCTGGGAGGCGGAGGTTGCAGTGAGTCAAGATCGTGCTACTGCATTCCAGCCTGGGCAACAGAGTGAGACTCGGTCTCAAAAAAAAAAAAAAAAACAAAAAAAAAAACCTGTGGATGAAGAGTTAGATGATGGACAGGGGAGAGGCATTTCCAAGGGCAAAGAGGGGAAGGGCCCACAGATACTGAGTTCAGTTGATAAGAGAGAATTAGAGGTTTCTCCAACATTAATTAATTAGTTTGGTTTTCAAGTGGTCTTCACATCTGAGATAAAGGCATATGCTCCTGGAAAAGATTCTTGCAGCCACTCCAGGGAATGGAGTGTGGGGGTGAGAAGAGGGTGGTGCTGGGAGTGAGAGCAGCACCTGGAGGAGTGAGCAGATATTCCAGGACTGTGGAAAGGGCCCACGCAAGAAGCACCTGCATGGCGGGGACGGTTAGTGGGAAGAAAGTGGGAGCCAGGGAAAAGGTCTCCTGCAATTTGGCTAGCTCTTTCCAACCCGAATTCTCTAGGATTCTTCTATAGACCACCATCCAGATCTCTTGGTCTCTCTCGAGACTCACTCGCTAGCACAAAACACAAAGTGCCTCATACAGAGGCCTGGTTTTGTTAACTACGTGTGGTTTGCATTTTGGAGTAGTTGGAGGCCTGTATTCCTTCCTCTGTTGAATGTGATAGATCATACTCTGAGAACCAGGAAGGGAATGTAAAGAGCATTCAGATCCTCGGGGAGGGGTGGAGAGCCTGTGACAACAGAGAAACACACAGGTTGAGGACATTCAGCCTCTTGGGGTGAAGGGCCAGGGTTGCACAGACACAGCCTGCAGAGGCCACGCAAGAGCTCAGCAGCTGGGCCACCACGAGGGGACCTTAATTCTGAGGCCGGTTCTGGATTAACCTGTTGTTGCTTATGTGTCCCTGTGAGCTGCTCCTTCCCTGGGCTGGTCTACCAGGCAGGAATAAGTCTCTAAAGGCGGAACTCTGTAGGGGATGCGGCTGCTGGGTTAGGCAATTCTGGGCATCACAGTCTAGAATGAAATGTTCAGAAAGGTTTGTCTGATGTGTCTATTCCTAGAGGTGTTCTTAACTGAAGAATATTATAAAGCCCCCCACCCAGCCATCCCCCGAAAAGATTAAATGAAAACTTACACTATGGAATGCAAACTATATATGATTTGCTTTACGGTTACTCAAGCATAATTACATGCAGTAATTATACAGTGGAGTTTTGATATTAATTACACTCCATCCTCATTAAGGAATTAACCAAACCATGTGTGGCTGGGGCGAGGAGGAGGAGGGGCTCGTTTTTATTATGATTTACTCTGTATTTTTCTTCTTCCACGTTATGATTTTTTTTTTTCTCCTGTGCCATGTGCACAGGATGAACAAGATGTGATGTACTTGTTTCTCCAGTGGTTTTGGTTGGGATATGGTGTTTCTTGCATCAAGGGCATCCTTCCTAACCACAGAAAGTTATCTGTCTCTGTTTAAGTAAATCCTCTAGGTTTCCTGAAACAAAGAATCTTTACCTGGGATACGTGGAAAAGGTGCTTCCTCTAATGTGATCAGCCAAATGCCAACTGCCAGCTTTACTTTCCATGGGATGTGGATTTGAATGATCCTGCCCTTCTGTTTCTTGCTGCCTACTCCCTGCCGGCTGCCCCACATTCAGCACAGTGCCCTATGCTGTGACAGGGTGAAGGTGTTTGAGCTCGACTCATTTTGGGGGAAGAGTAACTTCCAGATTGAGCCCAGGCTTAGAATAGATTGCCTTCGGTAAAAAATATGGGGATCCATATGCTTCCCTGTGGCACTGTGAAGCATCCTCCCTGATTCAACTTGAGAATATGGCTGTTAACTATTTCATACACGTGTTTAGATGGGGCAACATCTTAGCTGGAATGTGGATCCTGGTAGGGATCTTAAAAGCGATCCATTCATCTCTCTGTTTTTAGGTAAAAGACATCATTTATGTTCTTTAAAGTCTGGAACTCCCAATAGAATTTTGGAGACCGTAGCATATTCCATCATCTCAGTACCTTCGATGGTTCCTTTCCACTTGGCCATAGCACTTTCTCCATTTCCTTTTCCTCTTGCATGTTTTCACTTCAGCCCTCTTTTGCAATCTCAGCTTGCTCTTCCCAGCTGAGACTGACACAAGAGAATGATAAGGCTGTCCCTTCTGACTGTGGGAGGGAAAGGATGCAGTAGGGACAGTTAGGTCACACTCAGGACAGCATCATGTGTATGCAGTGGGGAGAGTGCTTTCTCGTAGAGATTCCTGACACTAGGAATGGCAGGCTCCACTCGCCCCATAGGACATGGCTTGGGTGGCAGCTGGGATTTCTCAAGTGGCCAGAGTGATTTCCAGTTGTAATTTGGGAATAGATAGTCATGGGTGATCGAGTCAGATGGATGGAACACACAGCAAGATGTTCCAACCAAGCGTTCGGTTTGGGCATCTGATAGTCTCAAGTCTGGAAGTGAAGAATCTCTGGAAATACTCAGTGGAGGAGGCAGTGAATAGTATCTGGTCCTAGGGCTGGGGGCTGGCAGGGTACCAGGGCCCACTCACAGACTAGAGGGTCTGTTCAGTCCTCAGTGGGTGAATACATGTTCATGGGGGCTTAGGGGGGGTTGGCAAAGGGAGTTTCTGGAATAGCCAGAGAGAGAAAGAGTAATTTTAAAATCTCTCATTTTGTCCACTCATGTGAAAATGGAATTTGTTGTCAGATCCATGGGGTAAATGCTGGCTGGGAAAACTGGAGGCAAAGGAAATGTCAGGAGCTTGGTAAATCTCAAAGTGGAGTGGAAGGTGAGGAGCCAGCAAGCAGGGGTGTGAGGTAAGACAGTGTAAGACTCTGAAGTGAGAGCAGAGAGGCTGGAGGAGGGGGAACAGCTGCACAGCAGGGCAGCCTGAGTTGATGCCACAGGGTTAAGTTGTCTGTGGGCGAGGGTACTTGGGATCTGAATTCCACTGACCTCTCCAGTGAATCAAGTTGAAGCCCAAGTGTCATATGACAGTGACAGTATGGTGGCTCAGGGCTGTGGGAGATTCAGACCTCTGCTATTCTGAATCCTTCATGTAGTCAGATGTGGAGGAGAATCCATATGGGGTGGGGAGTCAAGTCCAGAGGAGAAGAGAGACAAATTCAATGGACCAGAGATAAACAAGCAATGATGTCTGAGGCTGGCCCCACTGGCTCACAAGAGCCTGTTATGCACATGTCTGTCCAGTTCCAAGTTCTGTGACATTATGCTGGTAAGTTGTTAGCTAGCAATCAGCTGTGATGAGAGTATTTACACCGCAGGAAGTGGCAAATGCTACAAATCAGGGTGTTTTCCCCCTTGGGTTACATTTATCAGCACTCTACTGGGAGTAGGACCTCTTTTTTGTGTCCTGTGGATTTAGTGACAAGAGACACTGTTGGGTGCTTTACTCTGTGGGATTAGCTCAGAAACTGCACAAACTGGAGCCCCTGATGAGCCTGTGCTTTAAAAGCTGAGGGAGAGAGATGCAGGTGAAAGAGGAGAGAGTTGGCATTTGCTCTGACAGCTGCACAGGCTGTCACCAGGGGTGGTGCTAATGAAGGCTGCTGAAAGTAGCCATCAGTGGCCCCACTTTTAGCCTTCTGGACACTTGCCTTCCTCTGGGTATGTCGTGTGGGCTCTGTCACAGGCTGCCAGATAGTGAAAATGGATACAGACTTGCTGAAAAACAAATTGGCATCATGTTCCATGAACTTAAAACATACGTACCCTTTGACCCAATAATTCTCCTTCTGGGAGTCTGTCCTAAGAAATCAAACCTAAACACATGTGATTTTTTTTTAAACCTACAATGCCGAAAGATGTTAGCTGCGGTTTTATTTATATTAGCAAAAAGTTGAAAATAATTGAAATGTCTAAGTATAGCAGAATGGTTAAATAACCAACGGCATATCTTCTTAGTAGATTATTATGCAGTGATTTAAAAGGATGTTAATATGGTTTGGCCGTGTCCCCACCCAAATCTCATCTTGGATTGTAGTTCCCACAATCTCCACTTGTCATGGGAGAGACTTAGTGGGAGGTAATTAAATCATGTGGGCAGTTACCCCCATGCTGCTGTTCTCAAGATAGTGAGTGAATTCTCACAAGATCAAACGATTTTATAAGTGGCTTTTCCCTCTTTGCTCGGGACGTCTCCTTCCTGCTGCCATATAAAGAAGGATGTGTTTGCTTCCCCTTCTGCTGTGGTTATAAGTTTCCTGAGGCCTCCTCAGCCACGCTGAATTGTGAGTCAATTAAACCTCTTTTCTTTATAAAGTACCCAGTCTTGGATATGTCTTTATTAGCAGTGTGAGAATCGACTAATATAGATGTGAAGGAAGTTTGTAAAAAATATATAGAAATGCAAAAAAAAAATATAGAAATGCTTATGATAAGAATACAAAATTGTAGAGTAGCACTTTTTCCAAGCAAGTTTTTTGGAACACTATTCCTGTGTCAAATATATTTAGAAGTACTTGGTATCATATGCCCCTCTCAAGAATTCATGATGCTCATCAGCACTGAAGGTTCTGAGAAGTGCTGTGGCTTAACCTATTGCTTCTTGAACTTATTTCACCCTGGAGTCCTTTATCCAGCCAACATCTATTACCATCTTTGAACATTGATGTTCTGCAGGAGAGAGTTTTGGGAAATGATGACACATAGAATGGTTATAATTAGGTTAAAATTCCACTAGAATATAGAGAAGCGGCTGGAAGAAAAAAATAACAAAATTCAAGTATAGACCGTGGGTAGGAATGATGTAAAAAGTTTATTTAATAAATCTTCATTCTTTCATGCATCTGCCAGAAATTATTTGATATGAATAGATTATTTTATTAAATAACAATATAAAGGTCTTGGTCTAAATAAGTTTGTATTTTTATGCAGTTTATGTAAGTTTCAGAATTTGTGCTTTCTGCCTAATGAATAAAATATCCATATAACACAGTAGGATACCTGATAAGTAAAGAGTGTGATGGCCTCTTTGTACAACTGCAACTTTGCTACATTGATATTGTGTTAGTCCATTCTTGTGCTGCTATAAAGAAATACCTGAGGCTGAGTAGTTTATAAAGAAAAGATGTTTATTTGGTTTATGGCTATATATAAAGCAGGACACCAGCATCTGCTTGGCTTCCAGTGAGGCCTCAGGATGCGTTTACTCATGGCATTAGGTGAAGGGGAAGTACACTTGTCACATGGTGAGTGAGGGAGCAAGAGAGAGGGGAAGGAGGTCCCAGGCTGTCTTAAACAACCAGCACTCCTGTGAACTCATTAATCATCCATTACCACTCATTACCCTGGGGAGGACACCAAACTGTTTATGAGGAATCTGTCCCCAAGATCCAAACACCTCCCACTAGGTCCACTTCCTGCTACACCCACCTCTTCTTTAATGCAACATTGGAGGTCACATTTCAACATGAAATTTGGAGGGGACACACATCCAAACCATATCAGGTTTGCATTGTGGCAAAGTCAGGGCCTTCAGTGCCTCCATCACTGAAGCAACACACGTTGTACCCACCAAGCATCCTCCACCATCATAGGTTTTAAAGCCAGTAATTGCAAGGAGACAAATCTGGGGTTGGCATATTCATTCCTTGCTCTTTTCTCCTCAGGAGACTTGGAGAGGACCAGATGGCACCATTCCTGGCTAATAAGACAGCCTATCATTGGCTTGAAGACTACAATTGAATCAACTCAGGCCCTCTCCTAGACTTTCCCACCCTGGACTCAATAATTCTGGGCTCTGCAGTTGTTTCATAGGCCCTCCTCTCCAACTCTTTGTATCACTTCTCCATTCACATTTCCCAGTTAGCTTGTTAGCTCCAAAGAGGATGCCGTGCCAAGTTGGGGCCAACTCTCGAATCACATGGAATGGTTGGTTGCTGGGTCTTGCTGCGTCTCTTGCGTTGCCCATGGTTTCTCGTTACACCCTCATGCTGACTGTTCTCAAGATATAACACACAGCAGGCACAATCCCACTACACTGCAAAGCATTTGGCTCTTCATGCTCGCTCACGTTCACCTTGTGATTCACTCTGCATTTGTGGGTCTCTTCCTGTTAGATTTTATTCTTTCATGTTTTTCTACCTTTTTATTCGTACCAATTTACTTAATGGTATCATATTTCCCTTCCTCATGGGTTAAAACTTTATACTGATTGTACCACTAAATTTCATTTGGTCTATTTTGGGCCAAGGACCCAGTTTACCGCATTGATCTTCTAATTAAAATTTATTCCCTATTTACAGTTTCTGGGTCATTGTGAGACTGGATTTCATAGAAGAGTCTTTGCTACAGCAAAACCTCTCTGCAAGCAATACATTATCCAAGCTGCTGGAGGCCAGATTGACCAGAAAAATGGGACCAATAACATGGTAAAGGATCTTCAACACTAACCTTCAGCTCCTCAGGGTCCAGTGTGCTTGAAAAACAATAAATATTTTAACTCTTACTTTCACCAGCCTAGAGGGGAGAGAGAGAGAGAGAGAGTTGTGAACAAAGGGTCCCTGAGTGACATGACTCCTGTGTGGGAGAACTCTCTTAGCTTTGTAACTGAGGTGGGGGCCTGGTCTGGGCACTGCTTATTATTATCATCTTAATTTTTAAAGCAAATTTTTGAGAAAAGAATCTGAAGACCAATGGTTGTTGCTTGGCCACTGAAAAATAAATCTCATTTTGATAACTCCTCCATTTCTTAGTGAATTTCCTTTGCCCAGTTATATAATATATGTAAGAGAGTATCCTGGACAATTGCACAGGGACACTGGGAGGACAAAATAGTTTAGTATTAGAATTATTATAACACGAATTAATACTAATTACTAGTAATACTAATACTGATAGGTAGCAGGAGCCAGTAGTCATGAGTGCTAACTTTGTGTGAGGCACCTACTGTTACGTTTTGAGTGTTCTGTACTGCAGAGCACCTAGAGTGATCATTTCTGTTAAATAATGTGAGTTCCCAGGCATTCCATCCTCTGTTCTCTCTCTCCTTTCCCTTACCAAGTACCATGGACTCTGTTTTAGGTATTTCTTATTTTTAGTCCTCTTCTCCCACTCAAGTTGAGCCTTCATTGCTGCCCACAGTTGCCGTGGTTCCTTACCTTCCTGGCCTAGGCCTCTTCCTTGTCTAACCCACCTGCCAGGTGCCCCAGGCTGACCAGCTGATGATGCCACTTCCATGGAAGGGCCTCCCTGTCATTTGAGATTATTTCATGTCTCTCCATGACCTGGTCTGGCACTCAGAACTCTTCATGTTGCCTCCAGGTTACCTTTCTAGCCCATCTCCTATCCCTCTGCCAGAAGATCTTGCTGTAGCCAGGTTGGTTCCCTCCTCCAGGCCTGTGCTCACCCTCCTCATCACTTCTGCACCACAGTGTCACCTCCATAAATTCTCCCCATGCGTGGAGTCAGCCCAAGCTCTTGCTCCTACTCTAAGTGTTCCCTGAGAACTTTTGCAATCTCTTCTTCCATGAATGCTCACACTCTCAGGCACTCCATTTGTCATTTTAGGTATGTTTTGTGTTGTCATTTAATTCCTCTTTTTCTTAAACGTTTGGGTATCTATATTCCTCCTTCCTCTAGATTGAAAAGTCCTTGATGACAGGGGTCATGGGATGTCTATCTATCTATCAATCATCTATGTATCTATCTATTATCTATGTACCAATCTATCATGAATCCATCTACCATCAATTATCTATTTATCATCTATCTATCTATCTATCTATCTATCTATCTAATCTAATCTAGTATCTAGTCCATAGGAGGTACTTAATAACTCTTTGATTAAAGAAAAAGTATTATTTTCAGTTTCCTTCTCAGATTCAAAAAACATATGAATATTTGTCATGGAGTGGGAGGCTAAGAGGGAGACTGAGGCACACAGAGATAAGAGAGAATCAACTGATCTTGAACAGAGTCATGAACAGAACCCTTAATAAGACTCAGGGCTTTGGAGCTCAATCTAAGATTTTCTGGGGCTTTGCTTAACTAATCCAGAGTCCAGGATCCCCAGATGGTTGTGAGAAATAACCACTAGCAGGGCAGCTGGAGCATGCTGCAGAGAAATTGTGTGGTACTCATTACTGTTAGGAACAATAATAGCAATTATGATAATAATGATGATGACGATGATGCTGCTGATGCTGATGATTAAGCAGCAACTCTGGCTGAGCCTGTCTCCAGGGTGGCAAATCCTCCAATGTGTAAGTAGGAATCTGTTTCCTTTTTTCATTGAAGGAAGATCTTCAGCTGGCAATGCAGCCCATGACCACAGCCTCTCTAGGCCACAGGGGCTGGGAGGGACAGTTCAGGAAGGCTGGCCAACAGGCGTCTGGCTGGCAGAGGGGAGGGAAGTCATTCCCAGTCCCATTGGTCTTGACTGAAAACAAAGTGAGGGTCCCTGAGTTCTCCTATAAACGGTAATGATAACACAATTATCATGCAAAACAAAAATTAAGTTTAATGGTGCAAAGCCAGGGTGTACCGGGGAGGTAATTCATATTAATTATGTTTGGATTAAAAGCTTATTTCTTTTGTTAGCATCTGCAAGTAGAAACTTAGCTGTTAAAAAAAAATCCGCATATAATTACAGCCTCTTATGGAGGAGCAGTGTTGAACTTAATGGAGCATCCCTGCACTCTTCAAGCTCCTGGAGAATGGTAATATTTCACATTTTATGAAACACAGAAGAAATAAATTACAGGTTTAATGATAAGAACTACTTGGGCTCATAATGAAATCTGATTGGCCAGTTAATCCACCGAGACCCTCAGATGTGAACCATCCAAAAAGGGTAAAAATGATGAAAAATGAAATTAAATGGAAAAACGCTCACCTGCAGCCTCTTTTGTGAAGGCTGGGGAAGTGCCAGAGCAGGAGAGAAGCCCTCGAGGGGTAAGGAGGAAAATCACTCTCCCCAGGTTTGAGGAGAGCAGAGCCGCTGGAAGAATTTCCCTGCTGCCGACTTCAGGTTTCCTGTAGAGATGAAGCCAAGGAGAGTTCCCCAGCGGGCATGACAGGGAGGGATCCTGGGAGGAAGAAAGGAAAGGAGGGAGGGAGAGAAAGAAGAAGGAAAGAAGGTGGGAAGAAAGAAGGGACGGATTTCTTCTGGTGAGAGTTTCAGGACTTTTTCAGCAGGGGAAGGAGTGTTGCCTTCAGTAGGAAAGACAAAGACATAATGGAGGCTAATGACTTGGGCTGAGTTTGTAACTTTTTTTTCACAAACAGGAAAACATTTTGCTAGGAGGGGAACGTGAAGGGCTTCTCTTGTCCTAAGCTCACGGTGCACTCAATCCCCTTGAGGGACGTAACATAGAGCGCTCCTGGGAGGGCCAGCTCTGGCCTGGGTCTGCCTTTCTCTCCACAGGCCCCGTGGGGCTGGGCCGACCTCCACTGGGGCTTGTGAAGACTTTCCATTTCATTCTGAGAGGTAAGAGGGGTGCAACAGAAAGAATTTGGGCTTTGGCATCGGATAGGACTCTGTTCCGGTTCCTGCTCCAACATTAATTTGGCTAATGATCTTCCATGTTTCACTTTTCATAGTCTCCATTTCTCATCTGCAAACTGGGATGGTTGTGCAGCTTAAATGAGAATAATATGTATGAAAGTTAAATATCTACAGAGCTTGAGACATACCAGGTACTCAGAAAATGGTAACCGTGACTATCACTACTATCACTGTTATAGATAGGACAAAAGCTTCCTGTCCTAGGTAAGTCCTGCAAGTTACTACATGGTCACAAGCACATGCAAAATCAAAGACATAACTTTATAAGAATTTAAATGATTGGCCCAAGAACTCTATGTCCTTAGGTCACAGATAGTGCCCTCTCCAGCCCATGCCATGATCTTCCCGTATGTCATACATTTAGGAAGTCCACAGGAGACTCATTTTTGATACCAGGGGCTGTAATTCTGTGGAAACTGAAACTTCATAAGGCTTCTTCCACACTCAGCTCTCAGGTTACATCTTATCACCAAACACACCCCTGATTTTTACTGTAGCTGCCTCCTCTTGGGTAAAAATGTATGGGTGTAGGATGGATGATGGTGCAGGAGGCGGGGACCCACAGGCTGTTTCCCCAGATCATTGCCATCTGACGTGCAATGCCAAGGCCTTACACAGTGCCAAGATCCTGCTGAAGATTTGAAGGACTAGGTAGAGGTGGTTGGACCAGGTATACTGAGTGGTACATGGTAGTGGGGAATGGAACATTTACTGAGGGAAATGGAGAAGTAGCTTTCTGGAGCACATTACTGTTAGATGAGGCAGGCCCAAGCTCAGAGCATACCCGCTGCACCATGGCAGGGCGCTGGGCCTGAGTCAAGCTTGATTCTGCCTGGAGGAATAGAAACAACAGCATATATGGGAAAGGGAATTTAGTAAGGAGAATTGGCTCACATGCGTAAAAAGGTGATGTCCCACAATTGGATGTCTGCAAACTGGAGCACCAGAGATGTTGTAGCATGGTTCAGTCCAAGTCTGAAAGCCACAGAATCAGGGGAACTGACAGTGTAGCCCCTCAGTTTGAGACCAAAGGCCTGAAAGCCCCCTGAGAGGCAACTGGTGCATGTCTCAGAGTCCAAAGGCCAGAGAACCTGGAGTATGACGTCCAAAGGCAGGAGGAGAAAAAGGCATCCTGCGCTGAGACACAGAGAGGAAGCAAGAGGGAGCTGAGTATCCCCTCCCTTCCACCTGTTATCTCCCAGCTGCCCCCCAACCCAACAGTCTGGGATGCTGCTCCATAGACTGAAGGGAGGTCTTTCTCTTTCAGTCCACTGACTCGTTCACCAATCTCCTCTTAAGCACCCTCACAGATGCGCCTGGAAATGATGCCTCACTGGCTATCTAGGCATCCCTCAATTCAGTCAGACCAGCACCTCATATTAACCACGTGGGGGCCCTGTGGACTTTTGGAAACTCTTGCAGATTCCTGCTCCTCAGGCCCTGCCTGGCACTGCTCTTGTCCTGGGTCTCCTTGGAATGACATCCCTTGTCTCTCCTGGCTTGGCGGTCCCATGGAAAATGTCTAAGCTTATGGAATCTTGGGTATCACCCGGTCCTGCCTCCTCATAGCACAAATTGGGAAGCAGATGTATCCCATGAACACTACCCAGTGCAGGCGCCTGCCCCTTGTAGATATTCAGTAAATGATATCTGTCCTTTTATTCTTAAGGAACTTGCTCAAGGTCTCATAATGCTCAGGCTAGAAATACCAATGCCCCCCAGTTTTTGACCACCTTATGTGCCAAACAATAGCTGTCATTTTTGTGTACACTGCTGCATTTTTTTCCTTTTCCTTCTTTTTTTTATTGAGATGGAGTCTCACTCTGTCATCCAGGTTGGAGTGCAGTGTTGCATCTCGGCTAACTGCAACCTCCACCTCCCAGGTTCTAGTGATTCTCCTGAGTAGTGGGAATTACAGGCACGCACCACCACGCCCAGCTAAATTTGTCATTATTAGTAGAGATGGGGTTTCACCATGTTGGCCAGGCTGGTCTTGAACCCCTGACCTCAGGTGATCCAAAGTGCTAGGATTACAGGCCTGAGCCACTGTACCCAGCTACTGCTGCAGTTGATTCTCACCAGTATCTCCAAAGCAGGGTCCTTTTTCCACTTTCTGATGAGAAAATGAAAGCTCATGATGTTAATTGATCTGAGCAGATAACTAGAGTTCTCCTGACTCCTAGAGTGGAATTCTTCCCACTCCACCACACTGGCTCCAGGACAGGGGACAACAGTGTTTTTTAATTATTTTTCAATGTAAATAATTTACCAACTGGCAAACATCTATTGACTGAAAGACCTTATGCCTTCTATAGATGGACATTTGACCTCATCTCCCAGGACTTGCCCCCTTGTTTATTAAACTACAGTTACACTAACAACAGTATCTCTCGAACACACTTAGCACTTCCAGCCCAGGGTCTTTGCACTTGCAGTTACCTCTGCCTGACACAGTCTTCTTTCTAGGTCTTCAGGTGACTGCACCTAGCAACTCCCCAGTTACTCTCTGTCTCAATGCTCTGCTTTCTGCATGTATGTGTGCGTGTGTGTGTGTATATATATATATACACACACACACACACACATATATATACACACACATATATACACACACACATATATATAATTTCTGTATGTGTATATATATATTTGTGTGTGTGTGTGTGTGTATATATATATATATTTTTTGTTCTCCATTTGCTTGGTAAATCTTCCTCCATCCCTTTATTTTGAGCCTATGTGTGTCCTTGTAGGTGAGATGGGTTTCCTGGATATAGCACACCAATGGGTTTTGACTTTTTATCCAATTTGCCAGTCTGTGTCTTTTGATTGGGTCATTTAGCCCATTTACATTTAAGGTTAGTATTGTTATGTGTGAATTTGATCCTGCCATTTAGATGCTGGCTGGTTGTTTTGCCTGTTAGTTGACGCAGTTTCTTCATTGTGTCGATGCCTTTTACCATTTGGCACATTTTTGGAGTGGCTGGTACTGGTTGTTCCTTTCTATGTTTAGTGCTTCTTTCAGGAGTTCTTGTAAGGCAGGTCTGGTGGTGATGAAATCGCTCAGCAATTGCTTGTTTGTTAAGGATTTTATTTCTCCTTCTCTTATGAAGCTTAGTTTGGCTGGATATGAAATTCTAGGTGGGCAGTTTATTCTTTTTCTTTTTGTTTTCTTCTTTTTGTCAGATGAAGAAACTGATGGGAAGTGAATTGGTTTGTATTAAACATCCAGGTTTGCCAGGGCCCTTAGATATTTATTTAGTCCTCATAACAATTATATAAAATAAATATTATTTATTCATTTATTATTTGTGGAGACGGGTCTCGCTATGTTGCCCAGGCTGATCTTGAACTCCTGGGCTCCAGTGATTCTCTTGCCTTGGACCCCCAAAGTGTTGGGATTACAAGTATGTGCTACTGCATCTGGCCTAAAAGAAATATTATTGTACCCATTTAGTAGATTTGAAAACAGAGGCTCACATTTCAGAGTTTCATCCTAATGAAACTAGGATGTGACAGGGGATGAAATCTGCCTTGCCCCTGTCCAAGGTCTGGCAGCTCCTCATGTTGGGGTGCGTGGTGAGTGGGTACACCACTCATCTGTATGTACCTGGCAGGAGCTGTCAATTCAGTTCACATCACTCAAATCGAATGGACATAAAACACACACAGAAACACCAAGCAATTATGCTGTTTTCAAACTACTCAGCTCTAGGAGAACGGAATGAGCAAATGGAAGAGCAGCAACTCTGAGCTACATTTTTCAATACGCTGGGGCTCCTAATGGCACAGCAGCAGCTTGCTAGAGCTTGGTAAAGAGACTTGGACCTGGTACCTGAAGGGCAATTCCTTGGCCATGACATTGTAGGAAAAGACTTCTATGGGTGTTGAAAAGACAAGGCAAGGACAGGAAGAGTTGAAACGAAGCTGCTCCAAAGCCAGCTGGCGGTGGATGGAGGCAGCCACATGTGGCTTAGGTAGCCTGCTATTGTAATTTTCTCTGCAACTAAAGAATTTGAAACAGGTTTGCAGGCAGCGAAAGGCAGAACCTAGCTTCAGGGTGACAGGGTTTGCATAGAAATGGCCTTCTTGAGCAAAGGTAGAGATTTCTACATGTTATTTGTAGAGTTGTGACACCCATGTGTTAGTCGGCTTGGGCTGTCATAACATAATATCACACACTGCATGGCTTAAACAACAGAAATCTATTTTCCTATGATTCTGGAGGTTGGAAGTCCAAGATCAAGGTGACAGCAGAGTTGGTTTCCTCTGAGGTCTCTCTCCTTGGTTTTCAGATGGGCATCCTCTTGCTGTCTCTTCACATAACTGTCCCTCTGTGCGTGGGTGCCTCTTGTGTTTCTTATCTTATAATGACACCAGTTCTATTGGACTGAGGTGCACCCATAAGACCTCATTTAACCTTAATTATATATTGTAAGGCCCTAACGCCAAATACAGTCACATCCTAAGGTAATGTGTATCAAGGTTTTGACATATAAATTCTGGGGCAATCCAGTTTAGCCCATAAAATCTCTTTTTGGTTGCTTGATTCTGTTTATTTGGTATCACGCTTTCCTTTTCCTAAAGAACTTGGTGAATAAAATTACTTTGTAAGTGAAAGGAACAAACTGATTTTTATTAAAAATTATTTTGAGACTCTTGTGACGAATTATGAAGTAACTGAAGATTTTCCTGGAGCTTCTACAAAATCCTGGCTGAGAATCCCTGCTTTCTGGACAGTTGAGAAGGAAACACACTTAGCACAGCTGTTAGAGGAGAGATACAGTTGCAACTGCTGAGTGCTTATTATCTGCCAACTTAAATATATTGCCCAAGGGAATAACAAATATTCTAGTATTCTTATTAAGTATATTGTCTAAGGTCACACAGCTCTTAAACAACAGCTTCAGGATTTGAGCATGGAATCTATCTGACTCCTAAGTCCAGATGCTGTTCACCACATTAGGTTGAAGTATGGCTAGTGTTCATAGCATGCAACTATGTCTCCATAACTTTTGCTAATCAATGTTCTTGTGCGTGCAAACCTCACAAGGCAGCCATTCACCACAAGCCTTACTAGATGGCTTCCTGTAATAAGGGTAGAATAGTAGTACTTTCCTTTGGAAAAGTCATTTGTAATTTTGTTGCTGGGCCCTATTCTCCAGCCCCAGAAGGGATCTCCTAACCTAGATCATGCTGCTGATGAGTATCTACTCTACTGTAGTGGCTGGTCCAGTGGGGAGGATCAGGTAGGCAAGCTGGTCCAACCTGAGTCCTTCTTGAGGATTTTAAAAACTGAAAGTAGGAGAGAAAAATTCTCTCTTTCTTCTGGGGAGCGGGATGAAGGTGGGTGGGTAGGCAGAGCTGTTGGGATGTGGATCCAGGGATCCTGGAAGTCCTGCCCTCCACCATATAAAGAATATATCATGCAGAAGGAGAGAAAGGAGCCGGCACACAGAGAAGCAGAGGCAGGAGATGGAGAAAGAGAATCCGGAGAGTGTGAAGGTCCCTGGGTCCAGCTGTTGTCAAAGTCAAGTTCTACTGTGTTGTTTATCTTTCTTTCTTGCTTCTGTTAGAAGATGAACACTCAATGAAAAATCACCAAACATCTGAGGAAAGCCATCAAAATGAAATAAACAAAACAAACAAGTTCTGAAACACAAGGAAACATAGATAATAGAGCCATCAGTGTGGGCTGGGTTTTTGTCACTTGGAGCTGGAAACGCTGACTACAATGCTGACTTCTGAGCAGGCCCGTGTGAGGGGCAGCTGTGATAATGCTGGGATATGCAATCAGGTGGTTGAGTTTGATTTTGGCTCTGATATTATATCAACTGCATAATTTTGGGGAAGACCACAGTTTCTCAGAATTTTATTTAGCTGTAAAATAAAGATAATATACGTATTCTGTCTACCATTTAGAGTTTTTCTCAAGACAAATTGAAGTAAAGTGTGTTAGAGAAAAATGTTACAAAATTTTAAGCATGAAGTGAGTAAACAGTGACTGTCCTGAGACTGCAGTGGGAAGCTGCCTTTCTGGCCACATGTGAAAACCTTCTGCCAGAGAAGATGAACACTCAATGAAAAATTGCCAGAAATCTGAGGAAAGCCATTAAAACAAAGCAAACATGTTCTTACATAAGGGAACATAGATAGTAGAGCCATCAGCACAGGCCTTTAAAAGAAAAGCAATTATATTTAATATCCTTAAAGAGATAAAAGAGAGCATTATATGCATGAAACAAGAATAGGAAATTATAAAACAGGGACAGGTTTTTTTTTTTTTTCAGGGTCTCACTCTGTTGCTTAGCCTGGAGTGCAGTGAATGGCATAATCATAGCTCACTGCAGCCTTGAACCCCTAGATAATCCTCCCATCTTAGCTTCCCAATGGGCTAGGACTACAGGCACGTGCTATGACGCTCAGCTAATTAAAATTTCTTTTGTGTGTGTGTAGAAATAGGATCTTGCTACGTTGCCCAGGCTAGACCTAAACTCCTGGTTTCAAGTGATCCTTCTGCCTCAGCCTCCCAAAGTGCTGAGATTACAGGCATGAGCCACTGCACCCAGTCAAAATTATTTTATACCAATTAGAGAGCTTAAAGGTGAACCACATAATTACTAAGGAACAGAATGGAGTCAATCAAATATTTATTAACAGGCTGCCAGGTGCTCTCTGCTATCTGATGCAGGGGATACAATAATGGGCAAAACCATACATGGCCTCTGAAGTCACACACTCACTAATAAGTAAGAAAGGAATTTGTTAAATAACCATGCCAACCAATTTCAGACGGGTGTGATGATGAGATAGCCTGTGATGAGTGGGGGTAAGGGTTTTACCTAATTAAGGGGTCAGGCAGAGCTTCCCTAAGGGAGTGACAACTGAGTTGAGATCTCAAGGATGAGTCAGAATTAACCAGGTGAAAAGGGAGAGTGGGTTCCAGGTAGAAGGGGCAGAATATGTAAATGTGCAAATCTAAGAGAATGCAGCAAGGCTGTGGTAGGTGGGCCAGAAAGAGTGAGGGGGAGCCTTCGAGAGTCTGAGGTTGGGGAAGGAGTGAAGCAGGGAAAGATCATGTCAACAAGAAGCCGTTATAAGTTTGGACTTTAAGCCAACTTTTGTTAGCAAGATAGGAAAATTCTCTTCTTGCAAAAAGAGATTTAAAACCCTCCTCCCACTATCCAGTATTCAGAATGCTTTTCCTGAGAGAGAAAATGCAAACTTCAGGTCCTAGAAGGAGAGTTTTATTATCACAGAGCTCACGGTCAGCATTTTGCTGAGCACAGGAGGAAGTGAAACTGCCCATGGAAATCAAGTGATAATAAAACCGAGAGACGGGGCCCCTGGGGACCGCAGGTGGCAATTATGCCTGTTGAGGCTGGGACAGCCCCTGTGGTCCATGTGCATGCTGAGATTAAACAGAACCCAGGCAGTGGGGAGGGGAAAACAAGGCGGCAGCCTCAGAAAGAAGTGGATATGGCATGAAGAAGGAGGGAGAGAGGCACGGAGGAAGACAGAGACAGAGAGAAGGAGGAGGAGAGGGCACACACTTAGTTCGTGATGCCGTTGAGTTCTCCATTCCAGTTCCTGTGAGGCCTTGCTGAGCTGGCGTTCTACTTCTTGGGTTTCCATGAACTTCCTTTTAAGGTTCCACTTATATTCTTACAGCTAATCCCTTTTTAATCTCCTGAGAAAAGAAAGAAAATGAAATAGAATGATAACTATTTTCTACTTAAAGACTGCCGTATTCACAGGGAATAAGTAAAGGCTGAGATTTAGTAACAGTGTTCTTGTAATAAGAGGCTTGACACTCTATCCTGACAGCAAGGGATAAGAGCAGAAGAACATTTTTCCTGGACCGTTACCATTCCCTTAGCTGAAATAAAGGTTATTGCCACATCCCTGAAGAAGAGCAACTGAAGATTTATAATAATTCTATAACCTGTATAGTCAGATGCATATCAATATTTTGGTACTCTGATTTTTATACAAAATACAAGTTTAGCCATTCTTAACTTCTTAATATCTTCTTCATAAAGACACTAGAATAATGTTTTGAAGTATTACTATAGACTAGCACTTCCCAAATAATGTTCCTTGAAAAACTATCATCTCTAGATATATAACTGCACATTGTGATAAAAGATTAGTTAGTTGAAAAAATTGGAAAACACTCTTGGAGATTCAAAATGCACATTTGTATATTAAAGGCTCTGCGAAGTCCTTCAGTGAAGAAGCTTATTGAACTTTAACCCAGCATGCCCCAAGTTCATTTAACTATGAAAACTTTTTTGTTTGTTTTTTTTGAGATGGAGTCTCACTCCCAAGCTGGAGTGCAGTGGCATGATCTTGCCTCACTGTAACCTCCATCTCCTGGGCTCAAGCAATTCTCCTGCCTCAGCCTCCCAAGTAGCTGGGATTATAGGCGTCTGCCACCATGTCCGGCTAATTTTTGTATTTTTGGTAGAGACAGGGTTTCACCATGTTGGCCAGACTGGTCTCAAACTTCTGACCTCAAGCGATCCACCCTCCTCAGCCTCCCAAGGTGCGGGGGTTACAGACGTGAGCCACTGCATCTGACCTAACTATGAAACCTTTCTTTAATGAGCATCTATTAAAATCCTTCTAGACACATATAATATGGGGAATAGAGCTTAGGAAACACTGTTATTATTCTAAGAATGTTCATGTTGGCTATGGTATGGTACAGTTGGTGTGACCGCAGGAGGGAATGGGAATAAGGCTTGAAAAGAAAAAGTTGATTATAGAGAGGGGGTCACCACATGCCACACTGGGCCACGGGAGAAGCACCAGGTTTGGGCCAGGTGGCAGAAGACAGAAGTGCGTGGAGAGCCTGAGCCAGAGCGGGGTTTCTGCAGGAAATGTGAGGCAGGGCAGAGTGGACAGGTTAGGATTGGCTAGTTTGAAAAATTCTGGAGGGCTTTGAGCTATAAGAGTGGTCTCTAGTTGCTTGAGATGATTAAGGCAGAGGAAATACTGGCTTGATGTGTGAGAGTTAGAGAAGGAGGTGATTGAGGCTGGCGACGTGGGATTGGTTTGTTTGTACGTAAGAAACATATTCCTGGCTGAGCCTCTTACTGGGGCTAAGAAGGGACTGGCCTGGAAGGAGTAGTCTCTCCTTGATCAGAAAGCTGTTTAAGATGTTAAAGCATCATAAAATATAAAAAATACAAAACACAATCAATACAGTTATATGGGAATATTTTGGAAGAGTGTACCCTGATTGACTTCTAAAGTCTAGATTTTGGAGACCAAATGGGCAAAACCCAAGTGAGGTGAAAAATTCCTCATTAAAAAATTTTATTTGTATTGTATTGATTACAGTCTAGTCAGAAAAAGAAACCAACCTAGGTATTTCAAACAGAGGATACAGGCAATAGGTTACAAAGACCTTCAAAAGTCTAGGACCAAAAAAGGGGAAATTAAAGTGAATCAGAGATTATCTACAGCAAGAGGAACAAAAGAATGGTGATGGGGTTTCCGGAACCTAAGATCATAGAAAGCAGATTATAGCCTCAAAAGCTGTGATGGTTGTGATGTGTGCAGGTAGTCCCAGCTACTTGGGAAGCTGGGATGCGAGGATCACTAGAGCTTGGGGAGGTTGAGGCTGCAGTGAGTCATGATTGCACCATGGCACTCCAACCTGGGTGACAGGCCAAGAACCTGTCTTGAAAAAAGCAAAAAGCTGAGATGATGGAAGAAACACTATCAGAAGAAGAAAGAAGCAGGAGAAGAGAGAGAGAGAGAGAGAGAGAGAGAGAGAGAGAGAGAGAGAGTGAGAAAGAGAATGAGAGAGAGAGAGAGAGGAACAAAGACATCTCCCTTCCTCTCTCGTGTTGATTGTCCTGCTAGTTAGACACAACTTAACTGGAAACCACTGCCAAGGAGACCTGGGAAACACAGTTTTCAGACTTCCAGCCTCATTACTATAAAGGGAAGTTGTGGGACCATGCTTAACAAAGCTCAGGTTTTGCTTGGGGCAGTTTTTTAAAGAGCTACTTATTACCAGTTATTATTATGAGGCTATCGTTGAAGTCTTAATGGACCTGCCAAACAATCGTTTTGACTTATACTCTCTTCTAAATTAATTAGTAGTTTGACTAATCAGTGTGATCGTTTAAGGCCAACATGCCCTAAGGGAAAACGTGTAAATAAGTTTTTTGAATTATTCAAATAAAAGAAAATTCTACTTGAAAAAGAAGTTTCTAGCAGTGAAACTTGTCATAGAAAAAAAAAAAAAACAAAAAAACCTAAAACCACACCTGAAAAGAACCTGAGTGTTTAATAACAGGTGATGAGCTAAGATAATTTTAGTATGTTACTTAGACTCTTGTGTATTTATTACAAATAATAACTGTTGGTGTTATGTAAGAAAGCCCATTCTTTTAAACAATATATGTAGAGCACCTAGCATGTGCCAGGCACCATAATTAATGATAGGCATAAAAACACAAATGGGACGTTGGCCTCCGTTCTTATGGTTCCTGTAACCCCATGGAGGAGATAGCCTTATAAACATGAAAAAGGGTTTACAACTTACTTAGGAAATTAGAATGGCAAGTTTTTATGTATACAGATTTTCTATAATGAACATGTATTATATATATAATAAAAATAGTAAATTCTTGTAACATAGTTTTTATAACTATGTAAAATATGTAATTATTAGGACAGAAAAAATTACACCATTTTTCATTCTTTCATACAAAAGAATGAAAATAATTGTTAGGGTAATCCTATTATGATATTTAGTTTTATTTCAACTTAGCCAGGCTGTAGTCCCAATGATTTAGTTAAACATTAATCTAGATGTCACTGTGCAGGTATTTTGTAGATATGGTTGACATCTTCCATCAGTTGACCTTATGTAAAGGAGATGCCCCTGGGTAATGCGGGTGGACCTCATCCAATCAGCTGGGAGGCCTTAAGAGAAGACACTGAGGTTTCCTGAAAAAGAAATTCTGCCTCAAGACTGTAACATCAGCAGTAGTCACAGTAGCAAAAACATGGGATCAACCCAGGTGCCCACCAATGGTGGATTGAATAAAGAAAATGTGGTACACATACACTATGAAATACTACGCAGCAATAAAAAAGAATTAAATCATGTCCTTTGCAACAACATGGATGCAGATGAAGGTCATTATCCTAAGTGAATTAATGCAGAAGCAGAAGACAAAATATCACATATTCTCACTTATAAGTGAGGGCTAAACATGGGGTACACATGGACATAAAGATGGGACTCCAAAAGGGGGAAGCAGGGAGGCGGACAAGGGTTGAGAAACTTCCTATTGGGTACTATGTTCGCTGTCTGAGTGATGGGATCAGTAGAAGCGCAAACCTCAGCATCAGGCAGTATACTCTTGTAACAAAGCTGCACATATTCCCCATGAATCTAAAATTTTTTTTTACAAAGACTACAACATCAGCTCCTGTTGCAGCCTACTGGTCTGCCTTTAGATTTTGGACTTGGTAGCCCCTACAACTGTGTGAGCCAATTCCTTAAAAGAAGCATCTTTATTTCATATGTATATGTATATATTACTGTATATATTACACACACACACACACACACACACACACACACACACACACCCTTACCTCCTGTTGGTTCTGTTTCTCTGGAGAACCTGACTGATACAGATACTACATTTTTCTTTTAAATAGCCCTTAATTCAATGTTGGTTTAATTATGTATAATTTCTTTATAGGATCTTCTGCCTTTATGAGCCCCTTTGACTATATTTTCTCAGTCTTCCAACAACTTCTGCCCACCATTGGGCCACAGATTCCCAAAGCCAGATTCTGGAAAGGCAGAATCTAATGGAGACAAGGGCCAGAGTGTCTTAGTTTGCACATTTCCTTTTTTCCCTCCAAATTGGCTACTGAGCAAGGCCAATGGTGGCTCTCAGGCTCAAGGTCAGAATAGCTCTGTGCATGCCTGGACTCCATCAGCCCTTTGCTGGATCCCAGAGAGCTGTGCTACCATCAAGGGACAGTGGTCCACTGAGGGCAGTATTTTTCAACCCAGGGCAGTTTGGCTAAGACTAGCACAAAAGTCCCAGGAGCCCTGGGTGGTGTGCCACCCCCAGCATTCTTCAACCCTCACCTCATCTGGAAGGGGACTGGACAGTGAGCTGTTACTGTTCCACTCTCCAGTCTGAAGCATGGTCTGTATTTCTTGAGAGGTGGCATTGTCAAATAAATGCAGGTCCTGGGAACAGAACCTTGGGCTGTAATCTCAGCTTAGCCACTTTCTGGCTGTGTGACTACATCAATTTATTTAACCATGCTGTGACTCTGTTTCTCATCTGTAAAGTGGAAATACCTATTCAACCAAACTTGCAGGGTTGTGGTGAAGATGTCAAATATAATGTGTAATTTTCTAGCACATAGTAGGGGAATTCCACAAATCATAATCACTATGATGATTGTATCTTTGAGGGTAAGGATGCATTTTGGAAAAGCCTTTGGACACATTTCCTAAGAAGTGGAGACCATACTCACCTCCCACATCCAACTGAGGATAAAGAAGCGATGCTTGCAAAGCACATTGAACCCTGAGAAGATGCCGGGATTACACTGTCATTTAATATTGCCTCCATGTTAGTTAATAACATATTGACCAACTCTACAAATAGCAGAGAAAATTTACTATCACTCAGAAATTCTGTTTTTGCAGCTATGTTCTTCTCCCAGAAAATATGCAGAAAGTAAATAGCTTTTTACCTTCCTGTCTTCCCTACTTCCTTCCTTCCTTCCCTCCTTCCCTCTCTCCCCTCCCTCCTTCCCTCTCTCTTTCTTTTCTTTTCTTTCTTTCTTTCTTTCTTTTCTTTCTTTCTTCTTTCTTCTTTCTTTCCCTTCCTTCCTTCTTTCTTTTCTTTCTTTCTTTCTCTTTCTCTCTTTCTTTCTTTCTTTCTTTCTTCTCTTTCTTCTCTCCTGAACCTTATTTATAATGATCTTGGCCTGGTGGGCAGGTGCCTATTCGTGCTTCCACATTCTCCCAGGCCCCAGGACTCAATGCTAGTCAGCTTTATGTATCTGCATGTGGATTATCCACTTAATGAAGCATCTGCCAGGAAAGTTTTAATCCTAACCAAGCTTTCTCCTAGCATCCCCCCTCCCTCTTTTCCCTCCCTCAGCCCTCACCCAGCTGATGTGTGCTTAGGAAATGCAAACTAATTTTAAAATTCGCTAGAGCAAAACATGATTAGAATGGTTAAGTCTGCTGCCAAAAATAAAATCAGCTAATGCATTCCATATATATGATTTCCAAAATTAAGTTGAAATGATGCTTAGTTCATCCAAAGTTTGGGTTGATATACATCACTCCCATATCTCTGCTAGTTGACCCTACTTTTTCTGGCAGCAATAAATATAACTCCCTGCAAATGGCATCACCTTTTCCATATTTCAGGGCAGTGTTTTTCCTCTCTCAGCCTGCTGAAAATGGGGTCCCATTCCTTGTTCAAGATGGTGAAGAACCTCTACCATGCTGGGGAGAAGCAGCAACCATGAGACACTTCTGGCTCTGTCTAAACTTAGGTTCTCTTCTTTAATTCCCTCTATTCAGCGTTACTGGATGGTCATAGGTTCATCTGGGGAAAGATGCTTCAGTTAAACCAGCTGCTGGCACTGAGAGATACAAGAAAGACTTAGAAGTCATGTTATTGCCCGCAAGGAGTTTGCAATCTCTTTGTGGAGACAGATTAGCATTACAGTATAGTGTACATGACAAAATATAGTTAATTGCTAAATTTTGTGGCAGAGAACACAAGGACAAACCCAAGGGAGAGATTATCAGCAAGGGCTGGAGCAGTTTTCGCGATGAAGAAAATGAAATGGATGATGCTTTGCATTTGGAGGAGGATAGGTTATGGGAATAGAGAGGGCATCTCAGGTGGAAAAATCAGCTGGAGCAAATGTAACAATGTAGAAATGAGTGAGGCTCATGGTTGCAGGACAACTAAAGAAATTAGCCTGACTGGAACAGAAGCACCTTGTTAGGGAGTTGTAGGAAATAGAGGTGTTTTAAGACCCTTTTGGTTGCAGGGAACAAAAAAACAATCTGATCTATTTTAAGAAAAAAGGGGAATTTATTTGAAGGATACAAAGGAATGTCATGGGACTCAAGGAGAGTGGTGCATGGAAAATCGCGTCTGGGTCCAGGAAGTTCTCACAGTATCTCCTCTTCATTCCGCAGCAGAGCTGACTGCTTTGGCTGCCCGTCGCATCTTGAGTGCTCTTGTTCATTTTCCAGGAGAGAGAAACCTGTGGGGTTGCACTGCTTAAGCACAGACATGGGTGCTGGTGCCCCTCCTGGGTTCGGGGGGGAGTTGTAGTGTCGAGGGAATTTTCTCCCAGGGAAGGAGAAAAAGAATGAGTTCAACAGGTAATGGCTAGGACAGGCCAGCTGCCAGTTGCTTCTTTCAGAGTCTCTGAGGAAAACTGGGTGAAAAGACTCCAGTTGGTTGGGATTCTATAGGGTACCTTGCTTTCAGCAACTCTTGAAAAATACCGATTTTGGAATCAGAGAAACTGGATTGTGACTGCTCACTTCATGAAAGAGATATACCACAATCCCTTTTAACTTCCTGTGATACTTTCCCATTAGGTTTCTAATTATGCCCCTCTTATCTGTAATACATCCTTGGTTTGGGGACCTTCCTTTAGTGGGGTCCAGGATCTCACCCTGGGTGCAACCCGGGGCCCAACCAGGGCCCGGCACCCTCCATGCTGGGAGGACCCAGGAGGGAGAGATGCTCATCGCAGTTGGCCAATGGCTGCCTACTGGTTGGAATGTGAGCTTCCTGAGGGCAGGAATGGGTCCTCGAGACACTTTATCTCCATCCAGTGCCTGCTACGTGTTGATACTAATGAATGCTTATTAAGCAGAATGAATAAAGTCGGTTCCTAGACATAAGCAATTCATAGCCAAGGAGCAGCTTAAGGAGAATATAACTTTATTATAAATAAGGGGAATAATCATAGTAATATGTCCCTTCCTGCAGAAACATTACATATGACAATACTTCTGGTCCTGCCAACAGTGTCTCTTGGGGGCTGGATGACCCCAAGTTCTGTTTAGATTTGGGACATATTTTGACTGACCCATCTCAAATCATGCCCCGAGACCTTTGAATATCTTCTGCCCAAACGGGAGTCCCGTGCCAAGCTGCCTCCCTTTGGGAAGGGTGGGTAGCTGGCTTCAGTCATCAGAAAGAAAAACTCCATCCCTTCCTTGGTGGCCCAGGGGTGGGGTAGAGAGAAGGAACTGGCCTCCCCCTACCTGCCAGCCCCTGGTCTCAGTCCCGGGCTCAGTCCTTCAGGTGAAAGGCAGTCTGGAGGGTGGCCCACCCTGGCGAACTCCTTGCCTTCCACGAGAAGAAGGCGACAAATGAGACAAAATGAAAAATATAATGATGCATATTATATTAATCATCCTCTCTTTTTCTGACACAATAAATCTTCTCTTTAAACTCAGGGTAGCGATTGCATCATCTCCCTCTCCCCTCGAAACAGCACAGATTAAGATAAAGTGATAGTGCTGTGTCAAAGAGAGCTTTACTGCCACACTTGGGATACAAAGAGAGAGGTTAATTTATCATCGCTGGGGAGAACTGACAGAAGAGAGATATACTACCGAAAGGGGATTTAGCACAGGGCCAAGAAACTTCACACTATTTTTACCATCTGTCACATGCTCTAACAAAGCAGGGCAAAATATGAAGAAAGGAAAAATGAACTATCAAACACTGATGTAATGCAGCCCATAAATCTAATTTAATTACTTTGCATGGAGACAGGTCCTCGAGTCTGTGTGAATATACTGGATTTTCTTGGCAACTTAACAACTAAGTGTTTTAATAACATCACACTATAATTTATTCTGCTTGAAACACAAAACCCCTTTTGTGAGAGTTTCATTTTTGAGAACTGTTAATTTTTTCGGCTAATGTCAAAACTGGCATAAATTCACATGTGAACTTGAAGGCTGACTGTGAAAAAGGCTTAGGTTACTGCATGCCTTTTTATTGTTTGGCACTTTTCCCCTTCTGCATGCATTAGAAATAATTGGGCTTTGTTGATGACTTAGGTGAGGAGAGTTGTCTTGCAATTAGGTTTAAATATAATGACAAAGGGTGTGTGGGGGAAATCTTTGTAAAATATAAAGAGGTAAGAAAATGCAATGGGAAAAAAAAATCCTTATTTTCCAGCAGAATAGCAAAACCTCAAGTTCAATATTCCTGGAACCAAGCTGTCCCCAGAACCATGAGAATTTCACTCTGGGGGATGTAAGATCTCAGGGCCAAAGGGACGCTGGGAAGGCAGGTCTGCCCTAGAGGGAACAACCGGGAGGAGAAAGTAAATCAAAAATAAAATTAATATTCATCGAGTGTCTTCCCGAATTTGGATGCAGTTACAGAAATTATTGTTAATAATGAAAGCCATATATCAAAGGTTATAAAATTCATCTGTGCTAGGACACTATTTTTTTTAGGCTTTGTTCTGAACCATTAAAGATGACATATTGCATTTGTGTGCCTCTGTGTATAATAAGATACATTTAGGTCTGAATCTAACCTAAACTGGCAATTTTGGCATTGAACTCAAGTTCTTAAATGGGGGCCATGACACCACAGTCCAGGAGAGGTCGGCTGAACCTATCCGTTCTCCCATGACCTCACTCACTAAGGCAGGATGGATGGGTAATTAATTTGTTAAATCATCAGTGATTCATGTTGGAAAAATAAAACTCTAAGCCTCTTGACAAATTCATTTGAAATATAATGGGAAAAAAGGATAAAAACTCCTATCTCCCCAGCCCATAAAACCCCAAATCCTCACGCTGAAAGCAAATCTAAATACAGAGATAGACAGTTGGCTGAAGTTCATTGATTGTTTTCCTTCAGCAACACTGAATACATTCTTACCATATGGACATCTCTGTAGGACACACCTTGGGTGGAGGGTCACATGCAATCGGGTATCAGAGCTACATCAGACAGAAAAATGACTACAGTTTGGGACATTCTAAGAAAGTTTAACCTATCAGCCAATATCTGTGGAGTTCATTGGGAGGGCAGATACAGAGTTGGTCATGGTATGGAATCTGGCTAAAACAGAAGTGATTCATTTACCAAGTGTTAGACCCCATCAGGAAATTGACCACAATCTCCATATTGTTGAATATTTACTGAATGCCATCAGAGATTTGGTCTATGTTAAATATCTAGGGCTATCCAAGGGCCTTGAAGCCAGGAAACTGAGGTGCAAAGGTATTCAGAGAAGTGCTTTCAAATAAATTTATCTTCATGCCTTTTTTCCGAAGTTCATATTCCCTGGTTCAGACTTGGAAAACATTCAATTCTTGTGGTTTCTTGTTCTGTTGAATTTGTGTGGGAGAGAAATGTCCAACCTTGAACTCTGAATGGAGCGCAGTGTGAAAAGTAGTGATTTTCAGCTGTGCTATTTCAAATACTTTCATTGGTATTTTTAAGGACTTCCCACATATTCAGTTACTGACCTGCGTCCTAGAATAGTGAACATTAAAAGCAAAACACACAAAAAAACAAAAACAAAAAAACCTCAAGCTGCCAGTATTTACTTATGAACTGACTTGGTTATAACCCAGCAATGCAACTGCCAGAAAATTAGTGTACAGATTGGAAGTTTGAAGGGTTTCCTTTTTGTCATTTTGATTTCCTCATCTGAAAAATGGGGATATTAATACCTACCTCCTGGAGTTGCTGTGAAGATTAAATGCAGCTACATATGTAAAGCATTGAGCACACTAAAATGATAGCTGCAATTACTATTTTATTATAATTATTTTGATTTCACCGCCTCTCTTTCTCCTCCCCTTTGCATTTCTAACCCCCTGTCCCCTCACCGGCTCCTTCTCCCCCATGATGTACTTTTTTCCAGACCTACAGGAATCCACTTCCTTCAGCCTCCCCCTTCTGGCCCAGAGGCACACTGCAGCTATGTTGCTTTTGTTTTTTTTTTTGTTTTTTTTTTCTATCCTCAAGATAGCAAATGCAAAACAAAAAGAAAAACAAGATCCCATCACCTTTGGGTGGACCCAGGCGGCTGTCTGCAAATGAACCTTATTAGGGAAGCACTTGGCAGAATCAGAAAGAACACCGAACACAGTGTGTGCTGTGTGGCAAAAGAAGAAATTGCAAAGGAGTCCACATTCTCAGTAGTCTAGGTAAGTTTTTAAGATCAAAGTCAGTGGGCAGTGGGAGGCATACCAGGAGTTTAAAAGCTAGCAAAATTTATGGCATTGTCTCCTTTAATCGGTAACTGTTAGCCCAAGTGCCTAACAAGGTGAACTTGACCTCTCATATAAAACAATTATACTTGAACTCCCATGCTACTCTGGGCTCTTCATATCCTTCTTTTAGCAGGTACCTTGCTTCAACCTTGCTGGTCAAGATGACAGATCATTTACATTAATGGGGGCATGATGGGAGAATACTCCAGGTCTAAGCCGGAAGTGCCAGGTGACTGGGGCAGCCAATAATGAGAACCTGAAGCAAAAACCAAACAGCCAACGCACCCATCTAGAAGGCATGAGGTTTCGAAGAAACATCTCAAAACCATATTAGTCTCTGTGTGGTATCCAAGAGATGTTCAGCCATACCAAATTAAAAAAACTGTCTCCACGTTCTTCCCAGTGGCTTGCTAATAAATGTTTTGTTCATTTATAGATTCATTTAATCCTCAAATGTTTGGCGCATCTTTATTATGTCCCAAGTATTATGCTAGGTGCTGAGATTGCTGAGGAAGAACAAATTGGCCGTGCCCTTAAGAAGCATTGAGTAGATGAAGGACACAGACACAAGCTCCCTTAACTTTAGCACAGTGTGAAAGCCACCATACGATCAAAGTCTGAACAAAATTCTGTAGGAGAGGAGGCGACGCCTTATAGAAGAAAGAGGGAAGGTTTCTAGGGCAGGATACTATTTAAGTTGGGGATTGAAAGATGAATGGCATTTGTCTCAGGTGTAGAAGGAGAGGGATGACATTTCTGGTGGGTGGCACAGCATGAACAAAGAGAGAGCTGAATGACTTAGTGTATAGGAAAGTCAAACTGGTCCTGATGGCGTAAGAGTCAAAATATTCTCTGATTTACACTTAGGTAAGGTCATAGGCAGGCAGAAGGTGAATTAAATACCAGGAAATTTCTAGCTGCTCAGTTGCCTAGACCTTGTTCTTCAAATCCAAGGGTCCAAGCTGCAGACAGAATAGCAAGTTCTATTGGGTCTTGACCATCTGCACATTTATTAGTTGCAGAAGAAGGTCTTGTGAATGTCTGAATTCCTGAAGGAGACCCTGAGGGTTTGTGGTCAAGCTAGGCAGTGTCCCTTTGGATAAGGAAGAGTTTGTTTTGACGTATTGGCGTTGGGGGAGCTGAAAGTCTCCACTCAGGGCCAGTGTATTTCTGCTAATCAGGGCATCATCTATGTAACCCCAGGAAAAGGTCATGAACACAATTGATATTTATTAAACACTCTTTCTGGGCCTACCACTTTCTAATCACTTCACTAAATTCTTACAGTCAACTTAGAGAGTAGATCTATTATCATGTTCATTTCACCAAGAAAGAAACTATAGCACAGAGAGGCAGGGTGGCTTGCCTGAGGTCATACAACCAGTAAGTGGCAGAGCTGAGCCCATTCTGTCTGTCCTGGAGCCTGGACTCTCACTCACCTTCCCATGCCACCCAGGACAGTGAAACTGCCATGACACATTTACTAAACCATGAGCTTCATTCACATACCTCATCTTATTATATCATCATCAGCACAGTTTCTTGAGTCAAATTTTACTTTCCTTTGGCGGATGAGGAAACTAAGGCTCAGACAGACTGACTTGTGGTCATGCCGACAGTGAGTGATGGAAGAGGCACTGAGATGTGCTTGACTGCAGAGCTGGTGTCTTTTCCATTCTACCATGAAGAATTTCCAAGCAGTCTCAACAGATGTTGCTCCTTTTCCTTACATTCAAGAGGCAGGCATGGGTGATACATTTTACTCAATAACTACTGCTCTTGTGAATGACGTCCCAGGAACTCCCTCTCCACTCCCTGCCTGGAATGCAAGGCTGATCTTCACTGCAAAGATGGTAGACACAATGATTTTGCACCCAAATTTCTTTCCCAATATGGTGCAGCTAAACTCTATTCAGTCACTGTGGATGGGAAGCAAGTCACAAACACAGGGTTACCTTATTTTAACAGAATGCAAGAGCCAAAGTGAACTAGAGTTGTTTACCTTAGAGAAGGATTATTCATACTTGGTGTCTGTCATAGCTATTCTATTACTGCTTGATAGTGCAAAAGCATCATAGCCAAGGCATGAATGAACTAGCAGGGCTATGCTCCAATAAGCCTTTATTTATGGGCAGTGAAATATGACTTTCACATAATTTTTACATGTCACAAGCTATATTATTTTGACTTTTCCCAACCATTTAAAAATCGAAAAACTATTTTTCAATTCATGGGTCATATACAAAAACTGACAGTGGAATGGTTTTGACCTGTGGACAGTAGTTTGTATGGTTTGGTTTATAAAATTTTATTATGGTCTTCTTAGGAAATCTAGTGTGTAAATTAAAACACAAAACACAAAATACATCTCTTTTAAACCATGTAAATACTCATTACTTTTTTAGGGGGAAAAAGGCTTCATTTAGTTGAGTCATCTAAAGACAATTGTATCTTGGAGCATACAGAAAGACCAAAATACTTTTCACACAAGACAGACTGTAGATGAGTTTCTGGCCAGGTTTGGCCATGCTGACTGAATTTCTCCAAGTATTTGTTCTAAAGAAACTTTCTCTCTCGTATGTTTTTCATTGCTCTAGAAAGTGCTGTCTGGCCAATCTTTAGACAAACTTGCAACATCTTCTGTCAGAACACATCCTTTGTTTTCTCATTAAGAATCTCATATTCATGTTCAAGATTCTCCTCTACCTTTTTCATTCAAGATTGGACAAATCTCATTTCTGAAGGTCCTGTAAGCAGTTTGTAGGGGAGATGTTGGAGCTTTTTCGGCTTGGTTAAAACAAGGAACTCAAAGGGCAGAAGGATTCAGGTCTTGAGATAGTGCAAAGAAAAAGTAAACTTAGAATTTGGGGGTGTGTGGATGTATTAGTCAGCTCTGGCTGTCATAACAAAATACCTCAGACTGGGTGGCTTAAACCACAGACATTTATTTCTCACAGTTCTGAAGGCTGGATGTCCAAGATCAAGGTGTGGACAAATGCGGTTCCTGGTGAGGGCTCTCTTCCTGGCTTGCAGACAGCCACCTTCTTGCTGGCTTCTCCTGTGGGGGAGAGAGCAAGCTCTTCCATGTCTCTTCTTATGAGGACACTAATCCTATTTGATCAGGGCCCATCTTTTTAATCTCATTTAACCTTAGCTACTTCCTTAGAGACCCCGTCTCCTAATATAGCCACAGTGGGAGTTCAACAAATGCGTTTTGTGGGGGAATCCAAGCATTCAGTCTCTAAGGGGGGAACAATCCCTGAGAAGTCCCTTTGAATGCCATTTTCATCCCATTATTTGGCTTGCCCTGCTAATTAGAGTCCAATTTTGACTGACCCACCTCAAATAATTCCCTGAGATATTTTGAATGACCCCTGCTTGTCCCTTGCCAAGCTGATACCAGGTATGGCTGCCTCCCTTTGGGAAAGGTGGAAAGCTGGCCTCAGTCACCAGAAAGAAAAACCTACCCCTTTCATGGGTAGGGCAGGAGGGTGGGGCAGAGAGAGGGGGCTGGCCTCCCCCACCTGCCAGCCCCAGAGTCAACCCACTGAGCAAGGCTCCGGATGAAAGGAGCTTGGCAATGACTGCTCCTCCCTCCAACGTGGACCCCCAGCTTCCCCACCCCTCTTTTGTCACCACATTGTTAAATTAAAAGAGCAGAGAAGACAAGCCATCTTGGGTCTCTGGTGTCCCTGATGAAGACTTGCCCTTGTCCTACCAGGCAAGGATGGGGCCTGAAGTGTTGAGGAAAAGGAGTTTGAGCCCAGTTGCGTGCCCTGAGAGCTGAGTCTGGAGGACAGGACTGGTGCCCCGGGTGTCACAGAGCCCTCCCCTTCTGGGTGTCCTGTTAATGCTATAGGAAACCCACTGTGTGCCTTTCATGAGGATGTCACCTTGGATGGATTTCTGCACACCCCCCAACTTTCCTCCACCATGGCGCTAAGGGAGGGCCGGCCAGGGGATTTATCTCAGGTCAGAGTTTGGTTTTGTAATTTGAGCTTCTCTTTCTTCTTGGCCCCAATCCTGTCTCTGCCTGGAGGTGGGTAGTGTTGAGGGACAGGCAGGTGTGGTCTGGTGCAACAGGACCCAGTGATGAAAGATCCCAGCCTCTGGTACACACTCAGGGGTGTGGTGAGAAGGGTGAGTCACCTGGCCTGGACTCAGTTTTGTATGGTTTCCAGGAGTCACGCATGTGAATGGGAGTTGGGGAGAGGAGTACATGAGGTTCCTAGATTCTGGCTACATGTGGGTTATGGGTAAGGGTTGTAGCAAGAAATGAAGATGTCGTGTGGCATTAAATCCTCCTGCCCCAGTTCCCTCTCTCTCTGGATGTCCAGGGCCTGCTAGTTACCTACCGTCCCTTTCCATTGTGGGATGCCACTGAGGAAGGGGGTGGGCTCTTTGAGGCAGATCCTACTTGTAGGAAAGTGAACTCCACCTTTGGGGTATATTTTGAAAGATTCCAAAAGGCTCTTGTATTGGTTAGCCAATGCCACAGAAACATTGTGCAATAAACACCCCGAATGAGTGGCTTAATAGAACAATCACTTATTGTCACCACGCTGCAGTTCTGGGGTTAGCTGGGGCTGGGCCTCCTTGGTTCTGCTCTAACATCTCTTATCTTGCTCCTGTGACTAGTGGACGAACTTGGACATATCCTTCTCACGGCAGTGTCCAAAGAGCAAGAGCACAAATGGAAACATTAATGGTTTATTGGCCAAAGCAAGTTACGTGGCCAAGCCAACAGGTGGGAAAACAGGACCCAAAATGGGGAGAGCACTGCAAAGTTGTATGGTGGAGACCACCAAAGCAGAAGGGATGCAGCATCCACCAAAAATATCTCCTCCCAAAGACCTTTGACGTGGCTTAAAATCCCTGCTATGAAAATTTCCTCTTTGCATTAAAACACTCTCTGCATAAGGCCCTTGTGCTCACTAGGCTGCTAATACACAATGTCTTAACTCTTCGGTAGGTAGGCAATCAGTCAGCTGACACAGGGTTCTGAGGGAATGGGGCTCAGGACAGATGTGTTCTGCAGGGAATTAGGGCTACAGGAGGAGAGCGGGCGTCAGTCAACCTGCCCTTCCCATTCCAGTTCTTTGTACCTATCTATGCTTACATTCCCCTGATCAGCAGAGAAATTCCACAGACATTCTTCATCTGCCCAAGGATGCTAGAAAATTCCGAGATTGGAAACATTCAGGAGACAGCAGTTAAGCTGTAGGAAACACGTCCTAGGCTTTTCGGTGATGTCAGCATGTTTGTATCTTTTTGTTTCTGTTTGGGCACATGGAGCACGTGGGGCTGCGTGGGTGGCTGTGTGGGAGTGTGGAGGTCTGTGTTTGTATGCATGAGTGTTGTGTTCATGTTTTTGCCAATATGCCTGTCTCAGTCAGCCTCAAAAATCTGTCTTTGTAGTCTGGGAACAGAAAATGGTTTTCATTATTAGACAATATTATCACCAAATAGTTTTTTTTTTTTAATGCAAGTTGAGAGGATCGGACTTATTCCAAAAACATTTAGTAAGAGGTGTGTGTGTGTGCCCGTGTGTGCATTGTGTGCTGTGTGTTTGTTTGGAGGCAGGTTATAAATAGAGAGATGTCTTTCACTCCACAACCTTTCCGATTCTATTTCTGTTGCAACTAAAATGAATTTGGTAAATTATCTAGAAATTATACAGTTGCAGAAAAACTGTATATGTCTTAATTAATTGCATATAACTTCTAATAATAGGCTGTCTCTATCTACATATTCACCTATATATAATTCTGAGTCCATTTAATTTCTCGTATTGCTGATCCTCTTTTTTTTTAAACAAGTGAAGGGATGGGGAGGAAGGATTGGCTGGTGTTCTTTCACTGTCTTGAGTGCAAGGAATCCTCCTGTATTTAAATTCAGCTGTAGTACATAGCTGGGTAGATTGGTTCCCAGTGAGTACACCACCTCCAGTGCCATCCCCCAAAAAATCTCAGAGCGTGTATGCATAAAGGAGATGGTAGATTAGGTTACTGGGAAAGGAAATGTACAAATGTACCTTTGCAAGAAGATTGACTGATGGTAGCAGCAAGTTGCTGATGAAGGCAGTTTGTGTAAGAGCAGGCCCTAGCTGCCGGGTTCATCTGTCTCTGTTGTCACTCTCTCCTTGGCTGCCTGTGCAGCAGGCAAGCTGCCCTGGGCTCCCTGCGGCTTCCTCCCTCCTCTTCCTCTTTTCTCCACGTGAATCCAGCCTCACTGAGAATCAGAGGCAGAGCTTCCCAGGCCAGGGCAGTTAGGAAAGGTGCTGATAAGGCCTGTTGTTTTTGTTTGTCTTCTGCTTGTTGAACGGCCTGGGCATTACCTTTCTAATATGCCTTTGGCGCCTCAGAGAGCCAGAGCCTTCCTGAGACAAGTGGTAGCAAAACTGGGCTGTGCCCTTCTTGGCCACCACTTATCTTTGGTCAACATCTCAACCAATGGATACAAAAATAGAGTTCAAAGCAGTAAGACCAAGCGATCAGCTGCACAATAGGAAGATTATAGTCAACAGTAATTTACTGTATATTTCAAAATAACTTGAAGAGTAGATTTGGAATGTACTCACCACAAAGAAATGATCAATATTTGAGGTGATGGATACCCCATTACCAAGGTTGGATCATTATACATTGTATGCTTGCATACAAATATCACATGTACCCCAAATATATGTACAACTATTATGTATCCATAAAAACAAAAAAAACCCCACAATAACTCCTCCCTGGAAACCATGGTGTGCCCATGCCTCTGGGAGCTGGCAGGTACAGGAGGC